>NC_090652.1:156146611-156409111 GCF_040937935.1 Hyperolius riggenbachi | reverse complement strand
AGTATAGCTTAGGTGCCCCTAGTATTGCCCCCAGTATAGCTTAGGTGCCCCCAGTATAGCTTAGGTGCCCCCAGTATTGCCCCCAGTATAGCTTAGGTGCCCCCAGTATAGGTTTGCTAGGTGCTGCAGCAGGGGAAGAAATACCACTTACCGCTCCAGAACTGCCAGGCGATGTCCTCCGCTGCTCCTCTGTGCCCTCCGATCTGATGCACGGTGTACTCCTCTTCGTGTCCTCGGCTTCTTCTTCCGTCTGCAGCGCCTCTTCCGCTCCTTCTCCCGGAGCTCTGCGTCCTCCAACCTGGTCCGCCGCTTCTTCTCTCTGGTCCCCGCTCTTCTTTGCCGGCTGTTCTTCCTCTCTGTGTCCCCGGCGCTTCCAAATGACGCTGACATCACGTGATGCTTCAGGAGGAAGCATCGCAAGATGTCACAACCATGCCACAGAGCGATATCCGCTCTGCAGCAGAGCGCCGCTTTGAATGCTGGGGCCTTGCCGCGGCAGAAAAGCTTGGGGGGGGGGCGTGGCTACAAGCGCATATTTAACATAACTTTTTAATACTAACCAATTTTAGGAACATTTTTCAAAAAACGTCCATATTCATTAGGGTTTATTGTTTCAAGGCATAGTGAAATTTTAAGTTCAGGTCCACTTTAACCTTGCCCTGCACAAATTTCTCAGCAGGGGATCCAGAGGTCCTGCTGACTTCTGAGTCCAGTCTAGCCAGTACTCATGAGTCTTTGTTCAGTGAAACAGAAATCAAAGAATTATTGCCTGCCTCAGCAAACGCTTCTGTGGAATTTACCTGTGTTGATAAAGTTCAATTCCTGTCTGATCCAGGAGATACCAATAGATGCACTACATCAGTTCCTGAGTCTCAGCAATCATGTTTGGTAGCCTTAGAACCCCAGCATCTGAATTTTCCAATCTCACAGTTGAAAAACTATGGTTCAGATTCACAAGCCCTGTGTTCTGATCCTCCTGTTTCTGTACCTTGCTCTAGTTCCATGAATGGTTCTGAGCTTCTATTATGTGAACCTAAAAACACAGAATTATTGCCTTGTTCAGAAGATATTCCTGTGAATTTGCCCTGTACCATGAATTGTTCAATTCTTTCCAATGAAATTCAGCTCACAGAATCATTATGCTGTCCAGCCGGTGCTTCCATGGTTCTGCCCTGCAATAGGGACTGTTCAGTGATTCTGTCCAGTGAAGCTGAAATTACAGAGTCTTATGCTTCACTCAGTATTGCAGATGCTTCAAGATCTCGAGCAGAAGACTCAGAGGCTCTGCTTACTTCAGTGGGTGTTACAGTAATATTCACTTGTTTAGCAGCTGTTTTGGAATTACAGTCTGCTCTAGTAAAACTTGATGAATCCCTGCTTAGTGAAGCGGAAGCCATTGAAGCATTGTCCTTGTCAGCAAGCGTTTTAGATACCTTGCCCTGTACACAGTCTGATTTTGCTAATGATGTTGAATCCCTCTCTGATATCACAGTAGCCAGAAAACTTTAGCCCTGTCCTCTGAATGTTTTAGACGTATTGCCCTGTAACATGGATAATTCTGTCTCTCTGGAAAAAATAATAAATATTTCAGAATTTCAGTCTGGTTTATTGAGTGTTCCTGAGATCCAGCCCTGTAGCCTGGAAAATTTGGGTTCTCTGGCCAGTGTGGCAGAAGTTCCAGAGTCCCCTTCCTGTCCAGTGAGTTCCTCAGTTTTACTTAGTTCAGTGGGGGTTGCTGCAGCCCTTCATGAGCTCCAATCCAGTGTATTAGATGAGTCTCTGTCTAGTCCAGAAGAAGCTATGGAAACCCTGTCTAGTCCGTTGCATACATCAGAAGACTTGTCCTGTCTTGTAAATGCCCCTGAACATGATTTGTTAATAACCTTGCTAGAATCAGCGACATCTAAGTCTGATCCTGCATTCTTTAGTGAGAATCCAGTAACTGTGAAGTCTGGCCATGATGATTTTTTTTTGCCCAGTCCTGGTTTCGGTCCTATCTTGACTGACTCTGAGGTTCGCAGTTCCTTGACATGCCCAGAAGTTTCTCTTGTGCCAGTGTGCCCAGATGTGCTCCGTGTGCCAGAATGCACAAGGGTGTCTAATGTGTTAACGTGCTCAGATGCTTTCCTAGTGGAGACATGTTCTGATATTGCCAGTTTGCCTGCATGCCCAGAGATGGTTCTGGTCCCTGAAAGCCCTGATCTTGATGTTTGTCCTTGTAACCCTGACTCTGGAATTGCCCTGGGTTCCATAGGGGTTCTTGATAGTTCTCCATGTGAGCCTAAGGGGCGTTCTAACCTTTTGGGACCTCTATGGAACTTCAAAGTGTTCTGGGAGATCTCTGAGGAAACTTGTCCTGGTACCTTGGACTGGTTCAACAGTGGGTATTGTGTTGGTAAGGACAGTTCCGGTGGGCATTGCAAAGGGTTTGGCATTTTTGGACGGTCCCTGGAAGGCGATGGGTATCGCTCAAAGTTTCGGTTTTTTTTCCTGGAAATAATGGTTCTGATGGGTATTACACTGAGGCTTGTAGTACTGATGGGCATGGTTCTGTAGGTTCTGGTCCTGATGGGTTCAGTCTTGTAGTGACTGATTCTGGAATTTGGTCTTGTCTGGCTGTCTCGGCCATCATGAATTATCAGTCAGATTGTTTTACTGGGAATGTCAGTTTTGAAAGACGTCTGGAAGCCGCCTTTGGGGGGGGGGGGGGGGGGGGGGTACTGTTATGATCACTTCTGCAGCATGTACTGCTGGCTGCAGTTTTACTGAAGACAAGCAGTTTTTTATTTCTTTGCTTGCATCTGCTCGCATAGCTTTGCGTGCGCTTACACTGAGCGTTGATTCCATCTGCAGTCACTCTGAAGTTATTGACAGGGTAATATGCTTTTGTGAAAACAAACATTGTCTGTTGCAATGGAGCTGCAATCCCTTTCTTGCAGGCTGCATATCATTGTCTGCCCTTTCCTGCTGTCAGCCTGTGATTGATTACCATTCACCTGTGTGGGAATCTGCATGTCTGCTCCCATTGGATGACCTCAGTATAAACGACTGCTTCCTGCAGTGCTCCATGGGCTATCATAGTCTCAGATTCAGTCTGTTACTCTGTCCGAGGCCCCCCCGTTCCTAGATCTTGTGTGGACTGCACTGACTCCTGCGAAGGGGTCAGTGAGTCCTTCCTGTTCAGCTCTTGTTATCAGTAATTGTTACTTTGCTAGTCTTGCATCATATATCGGTTCATTGCCAATATATACGCATACTAGCGCGTTTGTTATTTTCCTTGTATTCGTGTTACGTTAATACATCAGTGTCGCTGATATATACGTACACAAACTGCTTATATCCTGTGTTCAGTCAGTCAGCTTCCAGCACATTTTGGTAGGTTGCGCGTATCGTGATCACCCGTGCTTAGCTAGTCAGTCCTGTTCCTGTTGCCTTGCATGGATTGCGCTAGCTTCTGCGTAGAAGTGGCGAATCCTTCCTAGTCCTGCTCCAGTTCTTAGTTAGTGTTCCTTGCTTATGTCATATATCAGTTTATCGCCGATATATACATATGTCAGTTAGTTGTTTGTAGTCAATTGATAGCTGTAACCGTAATACGCTAGGAAATCATACCTATTGTATATTTGTGTGTATTACGTCTGCCTTCTTTGACTCTATTTCCCGACTATTCTGTCCTGTCCTTGTGAGGCACGCCACCGCTGCAATCGCATTGGCTGCTTCATTCCAGTCTGTCTTGTCTTGGACGTTTGCTGTCACTTAAGCAGTGACTAGTTAAGCAAACGTTCATTCTGTTACCTGTCCTGATCTTCTGAGTTCTAGTTTATGCGCTCAGCGCTGCCTTGCGCTGAGCCACTACAGTGGAAGGATTGTTTGTGGCTGTTCGGATCTACGCCTGCTCTGTGCCCCACATCTCCTGTTGGAGTCAGTCCTCTCCTCCACTAAACTGGGGATATCCTGGTTCCTTGTGCTAGCGTGTGTACCTCCTTCACGTCAGAATCCGCATTGTGTGCTGACCCTGGAGAATATACCACCAAGCGTAACAGGCAGCAGGCAATGTCACAGGCCAATGGTACCTAGCGTTGGTACCATGGCTGAAAATAAACACCAAAGAGCAGGAGGAGGTTCCAGATGGCAGTCGTGCAGCCCACATTGTGCCCAATGCACAACTGGGACAGCACAGTTTTCAACCCAGACACCTCAGATTTTTTTTTTTTTATTACTTTTTTACAACAGTATAGCTATTGTAGTGGCGTAATAGCTAGTGGCGCATGGCAGCAGCTCTGAATTTTGTGGACCCTGGAGGAGGTGGGAACACAGACAGGCAGGAGGATAAACTCAGCAGGAGGAGGAGTGGCGAATGGCAGCAGGCAATGTATTCTGTGGACCCTGGCGGTGGGAGCACAGACAGCAGGATAACTACAGCAGCAGGAAGAGGAATGACGTGTGGCAGCAGCAGGCATGCATTGTGTGGTGAACAGCAGGAGAATGAAAATTGGCGCTTCGTAATATGTTGGCGCTGTATAAATACAATAAATAAATAAATACACAAATAAATCAATTCATAAATAAATCAATAAATTCATAAATATATAAATACATCAGCAACAGCAGCAAGAAGAGGAGTGACGTGTGGCAGCAGCAGGCATGTCACGGGCCATGGTAGCTAGCGTTACTACCACAGCAAGTGAAGAAACACCAGGACAAATTATCAGGACCCCGGGAATAAAGGTTTATGTTGTCAAAGAATGATTCCCAGGCACCTCATGTCCTCCTCTCGCCGACAGTAGTTGCCAGGAATGTGCCTTCAATCCAGGCCTGTTTGATCTTCAAAAATGTCAGTCTGTCCACTCCCTCTGTGGACAGACGAGAGCGCTTCTCGGTGACCACGCCACCGGCCGCACTGAAGCACCTCTCTGACAGCACGCTGGAAGGGGGGCAAGACAGGACTTCCAGGGCGTACTGCACCAGCTCACTCCAGATGTGCAACCGCTCCACCCAGTACTCCATGGGGTCCATGCTGCCGGTGTCAAGCCCACTGAAGGACCCCATGTACTCAGCCACCATCTGTGTCATGCGCTGGCTGTGGCTTTCAGAGGAGGTGGCTGCTGCACGCACCTCCTCTCTCGGCTGCTCTACCGTCATGTAGAGTGCCTGCGTCAATGACAGCAGGTCTCCTGGGCACCTGACGCTGCTGCTGGCCGCAGGCACCTGCTGCTGTGCTGGCTGGACAGGGACAGAGGGGGTGGATGCCTGGGGGAAGGCTTCCTGCAGTCGCTGAACAAGGAGCTGCTGCAACTCACTTGTGCGCTGCTCACGTCCTCTAGCAGGCAGAAACTGAGCCCACTTCCCCCTCAGCCGTGGATCCAGGATCATGCTGATGCAGGCATCCTCCCTCGCTTGCATCTGCTTCACCCTGGGGTCTGTGCGCAGGCAACACAGCATGTGCGCTGCCATGGGGAACAGGGTGGTCCATGACACAGAGACATCAGGGTCAGCATCCTCCTCTGGCTCCTGAGCCTCTTCCTCCTCTCTCCACCCTCGCACCACTGCTGCTGCGCTCCGCTGTTCCCCCTCAGCAGCGACGTCCAGCACCTCCAACTCCTCCTCATCTTCCTCCAGGGATTCAAATTCCTGCACAGCAGTGGACTGTGCAGGCGGCTGCTGTTCCAGCTGCTTCAGGGCCTCCTCCCCCAAATCCACCAAATCGCCAAGTGTCCTGTCCAGCAGACAAACAAAGGGCACCCACTGGCAGAGGGATGCCCGCTTCTGGCTCACCAGGTTGGTTCCCTGCAGGAAGGGAGCCAACACCAAGCAGACCTGCTGCATCTGCGCCCACTGTGCGTTGGTGAGGAGCTGGAGTTTGGTGGTGCCTTCGAGAGTGCCATCCACGATGTACCGGTTGACAGCCCTCCTCTGCTCAACCAGCCGCTCCAACATCGCCAGGGTGGAGTGCCAGCGAGTCGGCACATCGATGACATGGCGGTGTGGTGGCAGGCCCTCTCGCTGCTGGATCTCTGCCAGCTTTGATGCAGCAGCAGCTGAGCGGCAGAAAGTGCGCACAATTTTCTGCCCCGCTTCCAACAGCTCCTCCATCCCCTGGTAGGTGCGCAGGAACTTCTGCACTACCAGGTTCAGGATGTGGGCCAAGCAGGGGATGTGGGATAAGTGTCCCTTGCTGATGGCAGCCAGCAGGTTGGTGGCATTGTCGGACACCACCAATCCGACTTGGAGGCCTCTGGGGGTCAGCCACGTCTTCTCCTGCCCCCTCAGGTAGCGGAGCACGTTGGCTGCTGTCAGACTGTTCTTCCCCAGGCTCACCATCCCCAGCAGCGCTTGGCAGTGGTGGGCCTTCACACTGCTGTTGCGTTGTCACTTGGCGGTGGGAGCTGCTGCTTCTCCCCTGACCCCGCATGGTGGAACCACATAGTGGGTGACTGGTGCCGCTGCTGCTGCTGCTGATGCGCCTGAGGGTGGACCTGCTGCTGCTTTCTCGTTTGGGCTTTTCACCAGGCTGACCCAGTGTGCCGTAAAGGACAGATAGCGTTCTGTCCCAAAACAGCTGCTCCATGAATCCATGGTTATGTGGATCCGCGCACTCACAGCGTGATCGAGTGCGCGGCCCATGTTTGCCATGGCAAACCGGTGCAGTGCTGGGATCGCCGTGCGGTAGAAGTAGTGGCGGCTGGGGACTTGCCACTCCGGGATCCCAAAATGAAGCAGCGCTCTCATGTCACTCCCCTCCTGCACGAAGGAATATGGCAGGAGCTGGGAGCACATGGCCCGGGCAAGCAACCCGTTCAGCACCCGGATGCACCTGTGAGCGGGAGGCAACACCTTGGTCACACTGGGAAAGGACTCGCTGAGCAGGGTCTGGCGGCATTTGCCTGTGCGGGAGGATGAGGAGGCCACTGTGAAGAGAGCTGATGAGGCAACTGAGGACTGGCTGCCCGGGGGGAGGGGGGGGAGGAGTAAGTTGCTGCTGCTGTGCTCCTGCTGCTGCTGCTGGGTGGGATGCTGCTGCTGAAATCTGTGCAGTGGCTCTCTGGCTCTGACCACTGCCTGCGCAACTTTGCATCAGCTTCTCCTACTCACAAAAATCCTCAAAATGCCTGGTCTCTAAGTGAGTCGGCAGGCACAAGGTACTCAGCTTGAGGAGATCGCGACCTCTGCTGAGACTGACCTTGCAACTGTTGCAAATTGCACGGGTCGGGTCCTCTGTGCACTTAGTGAAGAACCGCCAGACTGGGGACTTCAACATGCCCTTTGAGCTTGAGGGCTGGGGTTTTCTGGTGCCCTTGGAGGCTTGTGCCTTTTTTGGTTTGGTTGGAGGTTTGCTGCGGGTGGTGGTAGTGGCTGAAGCAGCAGGCTGTGGCTCCTGCCTTCCACGCCCTGTGCTTGCCGCCTTGCTGCTGCCATGCCTCTGAGAGACACCTCCTCCTCCGATGACGAGCTGCCTTCAAGCTAGTGTGCTGGTGGTACTGTTGGTGGCACATAGGAAGCATCCAGCATGTCATCATCATCCCCAAACATGTCCTCTGAGCCCACCTCACTCTCCCCAATGAGCAGTAGGCAACGACCCGTCTCAAAGATGGGCGCAACACGCTGCTGTTGCGCCTCTGCTCCCTCCTCCCTGCGGTCAGTGGCTGGCGGCGGAGCAGTCCCAGACCTGCTGCTGCTGGCAGTGGCTGCTGCAATGGCGCTGCCTCTCCTGGTGGTGCCTCGTCCTCTACCTCTGCCAGTCATTTTGCACTTATATACGAATACAGTAAAAAAAAACAAAAAACAAATGTGTAGAAAACGGCGGGAAAGGGTGTAAACTTTAATAAAGTCTGGGTTGGTGGTGGTGGTGACTGACTGGTGGTAAGTGTCAACAAAAAATGAAATTTGTTTTTTTTTTAAGTAGTAGTAGTAGTAGTAGTAGAAGAAGTAGTAGTAGTAGGTAGTAGTAGTAGTAGTAGTACTACTACTAACAGTGAGTCTCTACAGTACTAACTCTTGTGACAGTGGGTGACCAATTACAGTTGGTCACACACGGTCAGACGCAATCAATAGGGTGCGCCGGCAAATGACAGTCACACAGCAGGTGACAACAAGGGATGCTGGCCTGCAAATGTAACCATTTACTACAGAAAGGTAATAAATCACACAGTAAAAAATGAAAAAATTAAATGAAGAGGTGGGTGGTAGTAGTAGTAGTAGTAGTGGAAGAGAGACCACCACCTACCTAGTAGTAGTACGTTTTTACGCGCAGGTAGTAACTATTAAACGCCTGCTGTACTAAACAGTAAACAATATAACTAACTGCCAGACAGTGGGTGACAAATTACAGTCGGTCGGTCACACACGGTCAGACGCAATTAATAGGGTGCGCCGGCAAATGACAGTCACACAGCAGGTGACAACAAGGGATGCTGGCCTGCGAATGTAACAATTTACTACAGAAAGGTAATAAAATTGCACAGTAATAAATGAAAAAAATTAAATGAAGGGGTCGGTGGTATTAGTAGTAGTGGAAGAGAGACTACCACCTACCTAGTAGTAGTACGGTTGTACGCGCAGGTAGTAACTATTAAACGCCTGCTGTACTAAACAGTAAACAATATAACTAACTGCCAGACAGTGGGTGACAAATTACAGTCGGTCGGTCACACCCGATCAGACGCAATCAACAGGGTGCGCCGGCAAATGACAGTCACACAGCAGGTGACAACAAGGGATGCTGGCCTGTACACAGTCAATCGGTAACTAACTAGTATTAACTAACAGTACTGAAGCTATAAACTAATAGACTACAGCAAACAGCACAGCAGCAGTACAATTTAACTAAACTACTATAGTACACAACTAACTAGAATCCCTAACCTACCTAAGCTAGTAGTAGGCTAAGGCTGCCCTAGGCTAGCAGGCCTAGCCTGCACACAGACTAACACTAGCCTAGCACAGTATACAGTACACACTAACTGACTACAAACAATCAAATTACTATCTATCTATATAACAGTACAATGAATGTGTTTAGGAAGCAAAACGCTAGGTTTAGCACAGAATACACTTGATCAGACACGCAGCACAGCACTGGAGATGCTCTCAGTACCAGCTCAGTCACACAAGTGCGTAGCGCCGCAAAATGGTGCTAGTAAAAAAGGGCGCACAGGGATAGTGTACAAAAAGGGCGCCGCCATAGACTGCAATGCAAAATATCGGCTATTCGGCGCCCGACAGGAAAAAAGGGCGCCCGGGAAATAGCGGTTACAGGGATCGTGTTAACAAAAGTTTTCGTTTACAGAATAAGGTTTATAACAAATATCGTTTACAAGTTCGTTTTGAGTTTGTGTTATACTTATTTTTTCGTTTTTAAATTTCGCTTATATCAGTTTTTACCTATTTTTTAGTTTTCAAAATTCGCTTACAAAAGTATAACAACTAAATTTTCGTTTACACTTCTTTGATCATTTAAAAATTTGTTTTCATATGTATAATGCTTAAATACCATTTTCAACTTTGTTTTTACACTTATAATGCGTTGATTATAGTTACTAAAATATCGCTTTTAATATTACTGTTATTTTAAGATTTCTAATGCGTACGTGATTGTAAGGCAATCACGTACTGGCTGGATAGTGTAATGGTTAAGGGCCCTGCCTCTGACACAGGCGACCTGGGTTCGAATCTC
The DNA here is from genome assembly GCF_040937935.1 of Hyperolius riggenbachi. Classification (NCBI taxonomy): domain Eukaryota; kingdom Metazoa; phylum Chordata; class Amphibia; order Anura; family Hyperoliidae; genus Hyperolius; species Hyperolius riggenbachi. The sequence continues at coordinate 156,399,438 of NC_090652.1, read as the reverse complement.
AGCTCTGCCTGTTCAGTAAGCCAACACCTATTCAGTAGGAGAACTTGGGCAAGACTCCCTAACACTGCTACTGCCTATAGAGCGTGTCCTAGTGGCTGCAGCTCTGGCGCTTTGAGTCCGCCAGGAGAAAAGTGCGATATAAATGTTCTGTGTTTGTTTGTTTGTTCTTGTATTGTATATATTTATATATACTTTTCTCTATTTATAATGTTAATGCATACGTGATTTTAAGGCTATTTTAAAGAAAACCTGAACTTAAAATTAAAAGTCAAAAATATACATTCACAAGTCATATTAACCTCCCGTGTAGTCTACTCCGCAATCTCTTTTTCCTCTCCTGCGTCCTGTTTGTCCACTGTGAACAAGGGAATTCTCCGTCCTCCATTTTGAAAATGGCCATTACTCCACAACAGCTTTCTGGTCAGCACACAGTTAAACTGTAATATCGCCCACTTGAGCCATAGGGAAACATGGACACATCAGTTCTTCTCTCAGCTATAACTGACAGCAACTGATAAATAACTGACAGCAACTGATATATTTCAGTTCTGACAAAATGTTGTCAGAACTGGAAGGGATTATTGCCAGAAGAAAATGATGAGCTTCTGAGAGGAACTGATGACAAGGTAACTATGTAATGTTCATTTGAAGTTACCTCATGTGTTTATTTTAAATAATTTTACTCAGTACAGGTTCCCTTTAAGGCTAATTATTCTATTACAAATATATAAATTATTTTATTCATGTTATTTGTAGAGAAGTATTTCAAGGATTAAATATATTATTGTTTATATGTGTTTAGGGTGTTTGTGCGGTGGGGATGGTTAGGTTTAGGCATTACCAGGGGGGTCTAGGGGTTAGGGATAGGTACAGGGAGGGTTAAGTATAGTTACAGTATAATATACGCAACCAGAGGGTGGTTAGGGTTAGGCACTACCAGGGGGATCTAGGGGTTAGGTACAGGGAGGGTTAGGTATAGTTACAGTGCAATATAGACCACCAGGGGGATGGTTAGGGTTAGGCACCACTAGGGGGGTGCTTAGGTTTAGGCACCACCAGGGGGTGGTTAGGTTTAGGCACCACCAGGGGGTGGTTAGGTTTAGGCACCACCAGGGGGGTGGTTAGGGTTAGGCACCACCAGGGGGTGGTTAGGATTAGGCACCACCAGGGGGGTGGTTAGGGTTAGGAGCCACCAGGGGGGTGGTTAAGGTTAGGCACCACCAGGGGGGTCTTAGGGTTTTGCACCACCAGGGGGGTGGTTAGGGTTAGGCACCACCTTAGGGTCTTAGGGTTAGGGATAAGTACAGGGAGGGCTCTGTGTGAGAGTAAGGTTAGGTATAGTTACAGCACAATATATGTAATATATACAATTTATTAAATTATGTATATTTAACCACTTAACATCTCAGTCGTTTTCAGCTTATGCATCCGAGCAATGTTCACCTCCCATTCATTAGCCTATAACTTTATCACTACTTATCACAATGAACTGATCTATATCTTGTTTTTTCCGCCAACAATTAGGCTTTCTTTGGGGGGTACATTTTGCTAAGAGCCACTTTACTGTAAATGCATTTTTACAGGAAGAATAAGAAAAAAAATGAAAAAATTCATTATTTGTCAGTTTTCAGCCATTATAGTTTTAAAATAATACATGCCTCCATAATTAAAACCCACGTATTGTTATTGCCCATTTGTCACGGTTATTTCACCATTTAAATTTTGTCCCTATCACAATGTATCGCGACAATATTTTATTTGGAAATAAAAGAGCATTTTTTCCGTTTTGCATACATCACTATTTACAAGCTTATAAAAAAAAAAATAAACAGAAATATTTCATCTTTACATAGATATTTAAAAAGTTTAGACCCTTAGGTAAATATTTATGTGTTTTTTTTTTTTTTTATAGTAATGTTTTTTTTGTTTTTTTTTATTAAACAATTTATGTGGGCATTTTTGGGAGGGTGGGATATAAAAGTGTTTTATTTGGGGAAATATTGGTGTATTGTAATGTGTTTTGGCATTTACTTGTAGTTTTACTTTTTGGCCACAAGATGGAAATCTCGAGTTTGTTTACATGACGTCACTCTAAGCGTACAATGTACGCTTAGAGGGACACAGCTTCAGAAAGAGCGAAGCTTCCGAGAGAAGCTGTCGCTTTTTCAGCGGGGGAGAGGAATCAGTGATCGGGCTCCATAGCCCGATACATTGATTCCGTGGCTACCGACTCTGCGGCCGGGAGTGTGCGTGCACGCGCGCGATCGGCCGCGGGAGCGCGCCTGTCCTCCTTGACGTTTTTATACGTCAAGGAGGACAAAGTGGTTAATCAAAGAGGGGGTCTAGGGGTTAGGGATAGGGATAGATCTGTGTGAGCCTACAGTTAGGTATAATTACAGTAAAATATTTGTAAAACCTATGTAACGATTGTGGAATTATTTCCGTGGTCAGCGCACAGGATGCACGCTGACACTGCGGAAATCCTTCACAAGCATATAATCTGAGAGAACTCAGCAAAAGGTGCAATGCACCTGTAGAGGGGAATTTCTGCCGGCAGATGGAGCCGTGGAGTGCAGAGGAACAGATCCTTTGCACAGCCACAGATGGCAGATAGGAATTGTACAAGGAGAAGCAATGCAGGGCAAGATAGCCCTTAAAGAGAGAGAGCACAGCGATGGGGTGTATGTGTGTCCACCAATCTAGTCGCCATCCAGCGACGATGAACACACAACCGTGGAGATCAGGTGAGAAAGCAATCGCAAGAGATGGTGATTGCTAACAGCGACACAAGACTGAATAAGCACAGAGAAGGGATGTATGTATGTCCACCAATCTCGTCGCCAACCTGCGACGGCGAACACACAACAGTGGAAACCAAGTGAGAACGCAATTGCAAGAGAAGCGATTGCGAATGAGAATGAGCACAGGGACAGAATGTATGTGTGTGCACCAATCTAGTCGCCAACCCGCGACGGTGCAAACACAACAGCAGAAACAAAGTAGGAACGCAATCGCGAGAGAGGCGATTGCCAGAAGTGACACAAGACTTGAGCAAGACAGAGCACGAGAGTAGCAAAGGCACAGCAAACAACAATGAGAAGATAAGGAAAATAACAAACGCTAGCTAAACGCGAACACCGCACTCATTCGCAACAGCGAGCGCGGTCTCCGCACGATAAGCGCAACAGAGACAAGCACGCCACCCTAACTAACCAACTCTACACAAACACGAAATAGAGAACGCGAACGCTTGCTTAACGGTTACCCCACCGAGCCTACAGCAAGCATTCGTATCAGACAAGACAGAGGGAAGGAGCGGCCAGCAGCAATCGCAGCTCTGGCCTACACTCCCAGGCAGAGTTCAAAAGGAACCACCACTGCTACCGCTAGAGTGAGTGCGATCCAGACAGACAAACGAACAGAAACAGGAATAGGTCAGATAAGATCCACCGTTCTTCCACCAGAGCGAGTGCGATCTAGGTTCAGGGACAGGACAGGAAGGAACCACTGCTTTTTCCGCCATAGCGAGTGTGAACCAAGTAGGGAAACAGGCTAGCAGGATCCACTGCTCTTTCCACCAGAGCAAGTGTGATCCAAGTACTGGAGCAAACGATTCACCTTCGCCAACCGCTGGCGACAGTGCAATCGCAAGGACAAACAGAAGACAGAACAGGCAATACAAATAATACAACCTGACTATACTAGAGGGATGCCTAATGCAGTCCCCAGGAATACTCTAAGATAATCTTTAGCAAACAATAACAAGGCTGACTGTAACGATTGGTGTAACACAGAGGATCTGATTACCGGTGATCTGCAGTATCACCGAGAATGCAAATATATACCCGATTATTGATGATCTGCAGTATCACCGATAATCAGATATAACTCTAACCTCTGGACACCTGAGTAACAAGAGAGTGTTTGGTGCAACAGTAATACTTTGAGTACTGCACCTCAGAAGGTACAGAAGCAGTAAAGAGTACTGCACAGAAGTATGTGCCTTCCGTTGGCCTAGACTCTCCCGGGGGAGGAGCTAGGCTGAGAGTAGGAAGGACAGAGCATGAGTGACACCAGTGAGAGGGTGTCACTGACAGGTCTGGAAACTGCCTCTAACAGTAAGGCCAGTTCTCGAGGTCGGGCAAGCCAGGTCGTTAACACACAGACAGATAAGGTACAAATTCAGGAGACAAATACGGAATCCAATGAACAGGCAGGGTTTGGCAACGGAGTATCAGAATAGCAAGGTACAGAATCAGGAGGCAAATACAGAGTCCAGGAACGAGCAGAGTTTGGCAACAGGATATCAGAAATAGCAAGGTACAGAATCAGTGTTCAGAGGAATAGTCAGGCAGGCAGAAGGTCATAACAAATAATACAGATCAATATTCCTAATGCTAAGGTGTGAGTTCCTTGATCATCAACACCTTTGGAAACTATGTTAGAACACAGATACAGACAAGGTCTGAGTGCTACCACGTAGTGATCGCAACGCCAGACACCAGAGAAATGACCAGCACCCAGTATATATACCATAGCTCACTCTGTGCCCTTAAAATAGCAAAATTATAACACACATGCATCAACTGATGATAGAGCCCAAATGTAGCATAACCTAAGCTAAGGTATAAGTCTATATAGCTTAACAAACAGTTCAAGAGGCCATTGAACATCACAGTCCACTCCACACTTTCGATATGATGTGCCACCGAGGAAGTGTACTTCTAGATACCTCCGCAATAATTAGTATACAGTTATACTCTCACCAGTGTTTAGAGGCTGGTACCAAGAATGCCAGCAATCTCGCTTTTATATCAATCCCAGCTTTCCAGATGAACTTCTTCCTGTCAAACGCTCAGAGACAAGAGGGGGGATACATAGTGTGAACCAGTTTAGATGCCGGTATAAACCAATCCCTCCACCAGTGATGGTCAACACTTATATGGCACCCTTTTGGATATTGGTGTATCCGCATGCAGCCCATATCACCACAACAAATCAATATGCGCTCACCAGATCCTTATGCTGACCCTCTCGAGACCAGCTATAGCGCTTGTGATGTCGGCTGTTGCTAGGTTTACACTCGTGCCGTAACTGTATTCCTTAAGAGACTCAGAAACGAAAGCTTCCATACACTGAATAGGGTGTTTTTGGGGCACTTTAAATATACAATGCCTTCGAGATATATTATGTGTATCGTCACGATATTTATATATTTGTATATTTATAGATATATAGTATGAGGGGATTATGTCACGTGGTTTTAAATCTCTAGAAGGCTTCTATTCCTTCTCCTATGTAGGGTGGTAAGTTGCACATTTAACCATATAGGAAACACGGAAATAGACGTGCAAGATAGAGATAGGATGGGATACACAGTATTTAATTGTTCTCTTTGATATTTGATATTTGTTGTTTCATGTACTTTGTTTTTTAATCTATGTAAGTCATATTTATGATATGTTTGGTGTACTGATGTATAATACCTATACGAGTGTTTACATCCAAAAGCCTAAACGGCGCGCGAGATCGCGCTGCGGCATACAGGAAGTAATTTGCATAGTATACTGGTTATAGCGTCTCCCTGCCAACGCCAGGCCGAGCCCCTGATGAGTCGTACGTGACGAAACCGGTAGGGCGTGGCCTCAGGCGGAACGGCAGCAGAGACGCGGATGCACAGGAATAGATGAGGATCTTTTTATGATATGCGCATATCTTTTAAACAAATGTGAGTGCAACTTTTATGTGTTTTACGAGTTTTATTAAATGGAATTATGCTATGGAAGCTTTCGTTTCTGAGTCTCTTCAGGAATACAGTTACGGCACGAGTGTAAACCTAGCAACAGCCGACATCACAAGCGCTATAGCTGGTCTCGAGAGGGTCAGCATAAGGATCTGGTGAGCGCATATTGATTTGTTGTGGTGATACGGGATGCATGCAGATACACCAATATCCAAAAGGGTGCCATATAAGTGTTGACCATCACTGGTGGAGGGATTGGTTTATACCGGCATCTAAACTGGTTCACACTATGTATCCCCCCTCTTGTCTCTGAGCGTTTGACAGGAAGAAGTTTATCTGGAAAGCTGGGATTGATATAAAAGCGAGATTGCTGGCATTCTTGGTACCAGCCTCTAAACACTGGTGAGAGTATAACTGTATACTAATTATTGCGGAGGTATCTAGAAGTACACTTCCTCGGTGGCACATCATATCGAAAGTGTGGAATGGACTGTGATGTTCAAAGGCCTCTTGAACTGTTTGTTAAGCTATAGAGACTTATACCTTAGCTTAGGTTATGCTACATTTGGGCTCTATCATCAGTTGATGCATGTATGTTATAATTTTGCTATTTTGAGGGCACAGAGTGAGCGCTGTACACATTACCATCATAATATTAGTATAGGGAGGCGATACCCCCCACGTGTATAGCGATCCCCTGGGGCATTTTTGCTTATACCTATACATTACTGTATTTCTTGAGGAGGCAAAGGAGGAGCGCCCAAACCACACATTTTTCCTTATATATACCATAGCGCTCTCCAGCGCCACCCCTAAGTGTTGGACCAATGGAAGGTGGTGAAAATGTCAGCTGACCAGCTTGGTCAGCTGACTCTTCTCTGGCTGCCATATAAGCTCTGCCTCTCAGCACGCGTGCGTCCTTCTGAATCTGTGTGGACTAGCAGTCCCAGCAACACCAGACATGTTTTGCAATGTATCCGCTGATTCAGGCGCGGGGGTCGCCGCACCGCTCTCCAAGCCAGCGGCGGCTTCCCCGCGTCCAACCACAATGTCAGTAGTATTGCTATGCGTGCAATCCGCCGCATCCAACGTGGACTCCACCGCTCTGCCCATGCGGCATGCGGCGGTTTCTTCGCGTTGTGCCGCCATGTTGGACGCGGAAACAGCCGCCTCACTCTTAGCACTTGCGGCGGCTTTTCCGCGTTTCCTCACAGTACCCCCCCCCCCTGAGGATTGGACTCCGGACAGCTCCTACCAGGCTTCTCAGGATGCAACGCGTGGAACTCCCTTCTTAATTTGTCAGTATGCATGCGACATTCAGGTACCCATGATCTCTCCTCAATACCATACCCTTTCCAATGAACCAGATATTGTACTGAGTTCTGAACTATGCGTGAGTCTAAAATCTTCTCTACTTCATACTCAGGTTGTTCATCTATCATCACAGGAGGAGGAGGAGTGGGACCCACATGGACTGCTGGCTTAAGCAGGGACACATGAAAGGATCTTACGCCACGCATACTGGCAGGAAGATCAATGGCATAAGTAACATTGTTGATCTTTCTAGTTACTGGAAACGGACCCACAAACCTGGGCCCCAAATTGGCTGAGGGCTGTTTCAAGGTCAAGTGACGTGTGGACACCCAGACTAAGTCTCCTGGTTGAAACCTCCACTCTAAGGAACGTTTTTTGTCAGCTTGACCTTTTTGACTTTGAAACGCCTTCTCCAAATTATTTTTCACGATCCACCACATGTCTTTAAATGACCTTTGCCAGGCCTCCAGAGCTGGAAACGGAGTGGAGGCGACTGGCAATGGGGAGAATTTAGGCAACTTCCAGGTCACTATCTGAAATGGACAAAATCCCGAGGAAGAACTTTTCAAATTATTGTGCGCAAATAACTTGACCCAATCATTTTGCGCTTCTGCAATGTAACACCTCAAAAACTGTTCCAATGATTGATTGACTCTTTCCGTCTGACCATTGGTCTGTGGGTGGTAGCCTGACGAAAATGACAGTTCCATGCCCATTTGGTGACAAAATGCCCTGCAAAATCTCGAAACAAATTGGACTCCCCGATCTGACACTATGTTTTCCGGAATGCCATGCAATCGGAAAACGTGGCTGGTGAACAAATCGGCCAACTCCTGGGCCGAGGGGAGTCCTTTCAAGGGCACAAAATGGGCCATTTTACTAAAGCGGTCGACTACCACCCAAATGACCGACATGCCCTCAGACCTGGGAAGCTCACCCACAAAATCCATGGACAAGTGGGTCCACGGCCCACTCGGGGTGGGCAAGGGCTGCAACGTTCCCACAGGTGCCAGCCGGGAGGGCTTACTCTTCGCACACACCGCACACTCTCTAACATACTCCTTGCAATCTGTTGCCAGAGAAGGCCACCAAGCGCACCTGGCAACAAGATCCTGTGTTCTGGAGGCCCCAGGGTGTCCCGCATTTTTGTGTGAGTGGAACATCTGTAAAATCTGAAGACGGAATGGCAGTGGTATAAACATAACCCCTTTGGGCTTCCCCTCCAGGATGTCCTGCTGAAAGGGACCTAAAGTCTCTGTCCAATCTTCCCAAGTCTCAGTTGTTGCTAGTACCAGTTTCTGTGGGACAATGGTCTCTGGGGCGGAGGGCTGTGATGTCTCCGGCTCAAAGCATCTGGACAGGGCATCTGCCTTAATGTTTTTTCTACCCGGAGTGTACGTAATTATAAATCTGAACCTCGAGAAGAACAATGACCATCGAGCCTGACCTGGGCTTAATCTCTTAGCTCCCTCGATGTATTCCAAATTTTTGTGATCAGTGTAAACTGTAATCGTATGTTCTGCTCCTTCCAACCAATGACGCCATTCTTCAAAGGCCAATTTGATGGCCAGGAGCTCCCTGTTGCCTATATAGTAGTTTCTCTCTGCCGGAGAGAACCTACAAGAAAAATAGGCACATGGGTGCAATCTACCCTGCAACCCTGACCGCTGGGACAGCACAGCCCCTACCCCGACCTCCGAGGCGTCCACCTCAACAATAAAGGGATAGGAGGTGTAAACGTGTCTTAGGATGGGTGCAGAGCAAAACAAATCTTTCAAAGTGGAGAATGCATGCAGAGCTTCTGGAGACCAGTGGGTAGTATCTGCCCCTTTCTTAGTGAGACTGGTGAGGGGTGCAATGACAGTGGAGTACCCCTTTATGAACCTTCTATAGCAATTGGCAAAGCCTAAAATTCTCTGAAGAGATTTTAACCCCACTGGTTGAGGCCATTCCAACACAGCAGAGACCTTGGCAGGATCCATAGACAGGCCCGAGGTGGAAATTATGTACCCTAAAAAGGTGACAGATGTTACCTCGAAGATGCACTTCTCCAATTTAGCGTAAAGCATGTTTTGCCTTAGTTTGTCCAATACAAACTTGACATGTGTCCTGTGCTCAGAGAGGTTGTTTGAGAAAACAAGTATATCATCTAACACGAATTTGCCCAACACCTCCCTGAATACCTCATTAATTAGTTCTTGGAAGACGGCCGGGGCGTTACACAGCCCGAAGGGCATCACTAGGTACTCGTAATGCCCATCGGGCGTGTTAAAGGCCGTCTTCCATTCATCGCCCTTTCTAATCCGCACCAGGTTGTATGCACCCCGTAAATCCAATTTTGAAAAGATCTTAGCGTCGGTAACCTGTGTAAACAAGTCATCTATCAGGGGCAAAGAGTAGCGATTCTTCACTGTGATTTTATTCAGGCCCCGGTAATCAATACATGGCCGCAGGCCTCCGTCTTTTTTCTTAACAAAAAAGAACCCTGCGCCAGCGGGCGACCGGGAAGGGCGAATGAACCCCTTGGCTAAATTTTCACAAATGTACTCCTGCATGGCCACTTTCTCTGGCCCCGACAAATTGTAGAGATGACCTCTAGGGGGCATACAACCAGATCGGAGATCGATGAGGCAATCAAACAGGCGATGTGGAGGTAACTTATCAGCAGCCTTGGGACAGAACACATCGGAATACTCGGAATATTGTACTGGTATACCCTCCAAATGAATCCTGGTCTGGCCCAGTGTCACCCTCCCTAAACACTGCTGAAAACAATGAGTTGACCAGCTAGTTAGCTGACCAGTAGCCCAATTGATCTGTGGGGAGTGAAGGTGCAACCATGGCATGCCAAGGATGACTGTGGAAGTGGTCATGTGTAACACAAAAAACTGCAGTTTCCCCTTATGTAGCACCCCTATAGTGACTTCCGCCTCTGGTGTCTGAGACAGCGGATTATTACTTTGCAGGGGGGAATCATCCACTGCCATAACCTGAATGGGTGGTTTTACCGGGGTGAGTGGAATACCCACTTTCTTTGCAAATTCGAAATCCATAAAATTAGCTGCAGAGCCTGAATCAACAAAAGCCTCAGAAACCTCAGTTTTATCTTCCCATGTAACAGTACAAGGAAGATGTAACCATTTCTCTTCTAGGGGTAAAAGTCGCGCGCCTAGGATGTTACCCCCTACAACTCCTAGGCGGTAGCGTTTCCTGACTTGTTAGGGCAATTACGTACTCTAAAACCCCCCTCTGCGCAGTAAAGACACAGCTGCTCAGACATCCTACGTCTTCGCTCCACTTGGGATAGTTTCGACCCACAATTTGCATTGGTTTGGGTGGAGGCGAGACGGGAGGAGGTGGAGTTACTGGAGGCGCAGCGTAGGACACCATTCTTACATGACTACTTCCCCGGGTCTGTTTCTGATAGTGCAGCCTGCGGTCGACTCGAATGGCCAATGAAATGGCCTCATCGACTGTTTTTGGTTCCGGCAGACTTAACATGAGATCCGAGACCTCATCTGACAACCCTGATAAGAAACAATCTAAGAGGGCATAGGTGTCCCACCTGGCTGAAAGTGACCACCTCCTAAATTCGGCTGCGTAATCCTCAACCGGACCCTTGCCTTGACGCAAAAGCTTGAGCTTCCACTCAGAAGTCGCAGCAAGGTCTGGGTCGTCGTAAATTACTGCCATAGCTTTAAAAAATTCATCCACTGATGTGAGGGCTAAGTCTCCGGTGGGCAAACTGTACGCCCACGTCTGAGAATCGCCTGATAACAAAGTCTTAATAAATGTGACCCTTTGGGCCACAGTTCCAGAAGATCGGGGTCTCAACTCAAAGTAAGATAACACTCTACTTCTAAAATTTCGGAAGTCAGATCTGTGACCAGAAAATTTCTCAGGTACAGGCAAACGTATGTCAGAGCTAGGAGGGGATCGCACCTCATCCACTGCTGTCTGGAGGGTTTGTAAAGAACCAGACAAGGCGTCAATCATAGTCTTGTGACTACCCAGCACTTGGTTGATGTTTTCCACCGAAGTGGCAAGTGCGCCCAGACGGTCAGTGTGTGCGTCCATTTGCATTTTGGTCTGGCGTTCTGTAACGATCGGTGTAACACAGAGAGGATCTGATTCGAGATGTCACGAACCTCCGATTTTCACGGAAGGTTCGGTTCGCATAAAAGTTCGCGAACCGCAATAGACTTCAATAGGGAGGCGAACTTTGAAAACTAGAAACATTTCTGCTGGCCAGAAAAGTGATGGAAAAGATGTTTCAAGGTGTCTAACACCTGAGATCTTTCAGTGACTACAAGAGGGGGGGGGGAATTCAAAAATACCTTATAGTTTTTGAGAAAATCAATTTTAAAGTAACTCCTTCTGACCGTGGGAAAATTAAGCGCCCGCCGAATTTAGCAGTTAATAGCAAAGCCGCTTTAAAAGCTAGAAACCCCAAACTTGCAGAAAATGTTAAGAAGAACAGTGGGAATAAGAGAAAATTTTTTGTTTCAAAAAGACCTTATAGTTTTAGAGAAAATCAATTTTAAAGTTTCAATGTAAATTCTCCTTCTGACCGTGGGAAAATATACCCCCGCCGACTTTAATGGTTAATTGCAAAGCCCCTTTAAAAGCTAGCAACACCAAAATTACTGGGAATGTTAAGAAGAACAGTGGGAACAAGAGGGAAATTTTTTTTTTCAAAAAGACCTTATAGTTTTTGAGAAAATCGATTTTAAAGTAAAAAAAAAAGAGTCGATTCATAAAAAAAAGAACCGATTCATTAAAAAGATCCAGCTCATTCATGAGCCGTTAGTATAGCAGAGAATGCGTCCTCGGAAGGACGTGAAGCTGCTGGCTCCCGCTGCTGTCTCTCCCCACCTGCCTGCACCTGTCAACCCCCACCTAGGCTGGCACCCAGCGGGTGCACTGGGTGCCAGCCTAGGTGGGGGTTCACAGGTGCAGGCAGGCAGGTGGGGAGAGACAGCGGGAGCTAGCAGCTATGCGTCCAAAAGGACTTTTGGACGCATTCTCTGCTATGTGGGTGGGGGGCTTCGGAGATCTTCAATCAACTTAATAGAAGATCGCAACATAAGAGGATACAGTTCGTTGGATCATTTACCGAGGATATTGGCGTGGGAAATTTTTTTTAAAGGTACAGGTAAGTATTTCTGGTTAATTAAGAAAATTAAAGGACTTTTTTCGTGGTTGTGTTTTTATTTCATTTAACCCTTTGTGGAAATGGGTAGGGGTACTTTGTACCTCTATACTCATTTCTCCTGGAAAGGGGGGGGGGCATCTGAGGTCCCCTTCTTAACCACCCTGGCGTTCTGATAAGATCGCCAGGGCGGGTGCGGGAGGGTTTTTTTTAAATAAAAAAAAAACTATTCCATGCAGCCAACTTTCAGTTGGCTGCATGAAAGCCCACTAGAGGGCGCTCCGGATGCGTTCTTCTGATCGCCTCCGGCGGCCAGAAGTAACACGGAAGGCCGCAATGAGCGGCCTTCTGTGTTTCGCTTACCTCGTCGCCATGGCGACGAGCGGAGTGACGTCATGGACGTCAGCCGACGTCCTGACGTCAGCCGCCTCCGATCCAGCCCTTAGCGCTGGCCGGAACTGTTTGTTCCGGCTACGCTGGGCTAGGGCGGCTGGGGGGACCCTCTTTCGCCGCTGCACGCGGCGGATCGCCGCTGCACGCGGCGGAGCGCCGCGCTGCGGCGGCGATCAGGTAGCACACGCGGCTGGCAAAGTGCCGGCTGCGTGTGCTGCTTTTTATTTCATTAAAATCGGCCCAGCAGGGCCTGAGCGGCAGCCTCCAGCGGTGTTGGGCGAGCTCAGCTCGTCCAGACCGCTCAGGTGGTTAAAGGGGACTCCCAGATGCCACCATGAGCCCCCCCCAGGGAGTCGTCGCCCCCACCTCCTCCTGGGGCACCGGAGGTGGGGAAGAGCCTCTTGTCCATGGATTGGACAAGGGCTCTGGGGGGGGGGGGGGGAAGGGGAAGGCTTGGCTGCCCCTCCCCCCTCGGAGCCCCCCATACCATGGACCATGCGGGCTGGTATAGCTCAGGGTGCGCAGCCCCAGTCGGCCGGGGCTCCGCATTCTGGCTATCCCAGCCTGCATGGGGGACAAGAGGTTACAGAGGCTCGGGAGGGGGGACCCCACGTCATTTTTTTTTCAGATTTTCCACACTCAGCACATAAAAATAATAATAATAAAAAAAAAATACATATATATATATATATATATATATATATATATATATATATACACACACACACATATATATATATATATATATATACACATATATATATATATATTTTTTTTTAGGACTTACGAGGCCACAAGTATGAAAAAAGTTAAATACCATTTCATAATCCAGATCCATGGAGGACGCCATCTGCGCCCCCCCCCCCCGTTCATTCCGCCATGGCACCCGCAGTAATACCGGCCCCGGTCGGGTCCCGACCCCTCCAAACAGGTCGGGTTCTCATTCCCCCCTCAATATGGCCGCCACAGATTGCCGCTGCTGCGCAGTCTGCATAGATGCGATTGCGGCTGCACAGCTCTAGGTCCTCCTCCCGATGCGTCCGATGTATGCACGCATATTGATGACGCGGCAGGAGGAGGCCCTAGAGCTGCGCAGGTGTAATCGCGTCTGTGCGGACTGCGCAGCGGCGGCAATTTGTGGCGGCCATATTGAGGAGGGAATGAGAACCCGACCTATTCGGAGAGGTCGGGAGTCGGGACCCGACCGGGGCCGGTATTACTGCGGGAGCCATGGGGGAATGAACGGGAGGGCGCGGATGGCGTCCTCCATGGATCTGGATTATGAAAAGGTATTAAACTTTTTTCACATTTGTGGCCTAGGAAGTCCGTTAAATATTGTTTCCTGCTATCTTTTTAACATATACTGCAAATTTGGTGTTGCTAGGATGTAAGGGGCCTTTGCTATTAACTGCTAAAGTCGGCGGGTGATGATAACCAACCAGAATTATAGGGGTGCAAAAGTGCTGAATTCTGCTAAGGCTTCCATTAGGCTCCCTATTTCACTTTCCAAAATCTCACATCTTTTCAAAGGGCAATTGCTCAGCAGTGGCAAATTTTCTAGCATTGTAGGAACTGTTAGGGGGATCATAACTGGTGAGTTTCGGGCCCCTAGGCCGAAGAGGTCATAGCCTAGGTTCACAGAAACCTGTTTATTTGGGCAATTTCAATGGTAGTGATGCTGACGTACATAAGTCGCAGCCATGGCCGTTAGCAACGTCTGAATTTCTCGAAATGTCTCATGCAGGTAGAAGACATATTGTTAGACTTGGATTCTAAAGATGGGTTCCCTTCATCTCTGCAAACCAGAGTTACAGGGCTCCAAATTTGGTAAAATCCCCCATAGGCTTTCATTGGGCCTCCTATTTACAGTTCCAAAATCTCACATCTTTTCAAAGGGCAATTGCTCAGCAGTGGCAAATTTTCTAGCATTGTAGGGACCCTTAGGGGGATCATACCTGGTGAGTTTCGGGCCCCTAGGCCGAAGAGGTCATAGCCTAGGGTCACAAAAACCTGTTTATTTGGGCAATTTCAATGGTAGTGATGCTGACGTACATAAATCGCAGCAATGGCCGTTAGCAACGTCTGAATTTCACGAAATGTCTCATGCAGGTAGAAGACATATTGTTAGACTTGGATTCCAAAGATGGGGTCCCTACATCTCTGCAAACCAGAGTTACAGGGGTCCACAATTGGTAAAATCCCCCATAGGCTTTTATTGCCTCCCTATTTCACTTTCCAAAATCTCACATCTTTTCAAAGGACAATTGCTCAGCAGTGGCAAATTTTCTAGCAATGTAGGGACCCTTAGGGGGAACATGACTGGTGAGTTTCGGGCCCCTAGGCCAAAGAGGTCATAGCCTAGGGTCACAAAAACCTGTTTATTTGGGCAATTTCAATGGTGGCGAGTCTGACGTACATAAATCGCAGCAATGGCCGTTAGCAACGTATGAATCTCACGAAATGTCTCATGCAGGTAGAAGACATATTGTTAGACTTGGGCTCCAAAGATGGGTTCCCTACATCTCTGCAAACCAGAGTTACAGGGCTCCAAATTTGGTAAAATCCCCCATAGGCTTTCATTGGGCCTCCTATTTACAGTTCCAAAATCTCACATCTTTTCAAAGGGCAATTGCTCAGCAGTGGCAAATTTTCTAGCATTGTAGGGACCCTTAGGGGGATCATACCTGGTGAGTTTCGGACCCCTAGGCCGAAGAGGTCATAGCCTAGGGTCACAAAAACCTGTTTATTTGGGAAATTTCAATGGTAGTGATGCTGACGTACATAAATCGCAGCAATGGCCGTTAGCAACGTCTGAATTTCACGAAATGTCTCATGCATGTAGAAGACAGATTGTTAGACTTGGATTCCAAAGATGGGGTCCCTACATCTCTGCAAACCAGAGTTACAGGGGTCCAAAATTGGTAAAATCCCCCATAGGCTTTCATTGGGACTACTACTTACCTACTCACCAGTCATGATCCCCCTAAGAGTCCCTACAATGCTAGAAAATTTGGTACTGCTAAGCCATTGCCCTTTGAAAAGATGTGAGATTTTGGAAAGTGAAATAGGGAGCCAATAAAAGCCTATGGGGGATTTTACCAAATTTGGAGCCCTGTAACTCTGGTTTGCAGAGATGTAGGGAACCCATCTTTGGAGCCCAAGTCTAACAATATGTCTTCTACCTGCATGAGACATTTCGTGAGATTCAGACGTTGCTAACGGCCATTGCTGCGATTTATGTACGTCAGACTCGCCAACATTGAAATTGCCCAAATAAACAGGTTTTTGTGACCCTAGGCTATGACCTCTTTGGCCTAGGGGCCCGAAACTCACCAGTCATGTTCCCCCTAAGGGTCCCTACAATGCTAGAAAATTTGCCACTGCTGAGAAATTGCCCTTTGAAAAGATGTGAGATTTTGGAAAGTGAAATAGGGAGGCAATGAAAGCCTATGGGGGCTTTTACCAATTTTGGACCCCTGTAACTCTGGTTTGCAGAGATGTAGGGACCCCATCTTTGGAATCCAAGTCTAACAATATGTCTTCTACCTGCGTGAGACATTTCGTGAAATTCAGACGTTGCTAACGGCCATGGCTGCGATTTATGTACGTCAGCATCACTACCATTGAAATTGCCCAAATAAACAGGTTTTTGTGACCCTAGGCTATGACCTCTTCGGCCTAGGGGCCCGAAACTCACCAGTTATGATCCTCCTAACAGTTCCTACAATGCTAGAAAATTTGCCACTGCTGAGCAATTGCCCTTTGAAAAGATGTGAGATTTTGGAACTGTAAATAGGAGGCCCAATGAAAGCCTATGGGGGATTTTACCAAATTTGGAGCCCTGTAACTCTGGTTTGCAGAGATGTAGGGAACCCATCTTTGGAGCCCAAGTCTAACAATATGTCTTCTACCTGCATGAGACATTTCGTGAGATTCAGACGTTGCTAACTGCCATTGCTGCGATTTATGTACGTCAGCATCACTACCATTGAAATTGCCCAAATAAACAGGTTTTTGTGACCCTAGGCTATGACCTCTTCGGCCTAGGGGCACGAAACTCACTAGTTATAATCCCCCTAACAGTTCCTACAATGCTAGAAAATTTGCCACTGCTGAGCAATTGCCCTTTGAAAAGATGTGAGATTTTTGAAAGTGAAATAGGGAGCCTAATGGAAGCCTATGGCAGAATTCTGCACTTTTGCACCCCTATAATTCTGGTAGTTATCATCACCCGCCGACTTTAGCAGTTAATAGCAAAGGCCCCTTACATCCTAGCAACACCAAATTTGCAGGATATGTTAAAAAGATAGCAGGAAACAATATTTAAAGGACTTCCGAGGCCACAAATGTGAAAAAAGTTAAATACCTTTTCATAATCCAGATCCATGGAGGATGCCATCCGCGCCCTCCCGTTCATTCCCCCATGGCTCCCGCAGTAATACCGGCCCCGGTCGGGTCCCGACTCCCGAGTCCGACCCCTCCGAACAGGTCGGGTTCTCATTCCCCACTCAATATGGCCGCCACAGATTGCCGCGGCTGCGCAGTCCGCACAGACGCGATTGCACCTGCGCAGCTCTAGGGCCTCCTCCTGCCGCATCATCAATATGCGTGCATACATCGGACGCATCGGGAGGAGGACCTAGAGCTGCGCAGCCGCAATCGCATCTTTGCGGACTGCGCAGTCGCGGAAATCTGTGGCGGCCATATTGAGGGGGGAATGAGAACCCGACCCGTTTGGAGGGGTCGGGACCCGACCGGGGACAGTATTACTGCGGGTGCCATGGCGGTATGAACGGGGGGCGCAGATGGCGTCCTCCATGGATCTGGATTATGAAATGGTATTTAACTTTTTCATACTTGTGGCCTCGTAAGTCCTTTAACCACTTGCCGATGCCGACCAGGGTTTTCTGCACTGATCGGTGCTGCGTGGGCTCTCCTGCCCACAGCACCGATCAGGAGTGAGCCTTGGCGATCAGACTACCCCCCTTTTTTCCCCACTAGGGGGATGTCCTGCTGGGGGGGTCTGATCGCCGCCGGCTTGCTGCGCTTTGCGGGGGCTCTTCAAAGCCCCCCTCCGCAGCGTTTTCGGCGCTCCGTCCCTCTCCCTCCCTCTCCCTCCCCCTGTGAGCTGCGCAGGACGGATTTCCGTCCTGCGCATTGAAGGACAGGCTTCAGCCTATCATATGCCGGCGATCCCCGGCCAATCAGAGGCCGGGGATCGCCGATCTGCCTTACGGCGCTGCTGTGCAGCAGCGCCGTATGATGTAAACAGCGGGGATTTCTTCCCCACCTGTTTACATTTTGCCGGCGAGCCACGATCGGCGGCTCTCCGGCTGTTCAGGGAGACACCCTCCGTGAACTGACATGGAAAGGCCGCTCGATCGAGCGGCCGTTTCCATGGTAACCCGCAGACGACCAGTTTACGCCAATCGGCGTTAGCTGGTCGTCAAGAGGTTAAAAAAAAATATATATATATATTTATATATATGTGTATATATATATATATATATATATATGTATATATATGTATGTATATATATATATATATATATATATATATATATATATATATATATATATATTTATTATTTTTATGTGCTGAGTGTGGGAAATAAATGAAAAAAAAATGACGTGGGGTCCCCCCTCCCGAGCCTCTGTAACCCCTTGTCCCCCATGCAGGCTGGGATAGGCAGAATGCGGAGCCCCGGCCGACTGGGGCTTCGCACCCTGAGCTATACCAGCCCGCATGGTCCATGGTATGGGGGGCTCCGGGGGGGGGGGGTGGAGGGGCAGCCAAGCCTTCCCCTCCCCCCCCCGGAGCCCTTGTCCGATCCATGGACAAGGGGCTCTTCCCCACCTCCGGTGCCCCAGGAGGAGGTGGGGGCGACGACTCCCTGGGGGGGGGTTCATGGTGGCATCTAGGAGTCCCCTTTAAGAAGGGGACCCCAGATGCCAACCCCCTCCCAGGAGAAATGAGTATAGGGGTACAGTACCCTTTACCCATTTCCACAAAGGGTTAAATGAAATAAAAACACAACCACGAGAAAAGTATTTTATTATTCTAAATTAACCATAAATACTTACCTGTACCTTTAAAAAAGTTTTCCCACGCCAATATCCACGGTAAACGATCCAATGAACTGTATCCTCTTATGTTGCGATCTTCAATTAAGTTGATCGTCCCCCACATAGCAGAGAATGCGTCCTTTTGGACGCATAGCTGCCGGCTCCTGCTGTCTCTCCCCACCTCCTCACCTGTCACTCTCACCTAGCCTGGCACCCATGGGTGCGCTGGGTGCCAGGCTAGGTGAGGGTGACAGGTGCAGGCAGGTGGGGAGAGACAGCAGGGAGCCGGCAGCTTCACGTCCTGCTCAGGACGCATTCTCTGCTATAGTAACAGTTCTTGAATCATCCGGTTCTTTTTAACCAGCTGAGCGGTCTGGACGAGCTCAGCTCGTCCAACACCGCCAGCGGCTGCCGCTCAGGCCCTGCTGGGCCGATTTTGATGAAATAAAAAGCAGCACACGCAGCCGGCACTTTGCCAGCCGCGTGTGCTGCCTGATCGCCGCCGCTCTGCGGCGATTCGCCGCGAGCAGCGGCGAAAGAGGGCCCCCCTAGCCGCCTGAGCCCTGCGCAGCCGGAACAAAAAGTTCCGGCCAGCGCTAAGGGCTGGATCGGAGGCGGCTGACGTCACGACGTCGGCTGACGTCGATGACGTCACTCCGCTCGTCGCTATGGCGACGATATAAGCAAAACAAGGAAGGCCGCTCATTGCGGCCTTCCTTGTTTATTCTGGGCGCCGGAGGCGATCGGAAGATCGCCTCCGGAGCGCCCTCTAGTGGGCTTTCATGCAGCCAACTTTCAGTTGGCTGCATGAAATAGTTTTTTTTTTATTTAAAAAAAACCCTCCCGCAGCCACCCTGGCGATTTAATCAGAACGCCAGGGTGGTTAATGAATCGGTTCTTTTTTTTATGAATCGGCTCATTTTACTTTGAAACTTTAAAATTGATTTTCTCAAAAAGTATAAGGTCTTTTTGAAAAAAAAAAAATTCTTCTTGTTCCCACTATTCTACACTGTTTCTACTATGTAAGGGGACTTTGCTATTAACCGTTAAAGTCGGCGGCCATTAAAGTCTATGGGGCGAATCGAACTTCCGCAAAAGTTTGCCTGGTGCAGGCGAACGCGAACCCCCAAAGTTCGCCTGGAACCGTTCGCCGGCGAACCGTTCGCTACACCTCTAGATCTGATTACTGGTGATCTGCAGTATCACCGAGAATGCAGATATATACCCGATTATTGATGATCTGCAGTATCACCGATAATCAGATATACCTCTAACCTCTGGACACCTGAGTAACAAGAGAGTGTTTGGTGCAACAGTAATACTTTGAGTACTGCACCTCAGAAGGTACAGAAGCAGTAAGGAGTACTGCACAGAAGTATGTTCCTTCTGTTGGCCTAGACTCTCCCGGGGGAGGAGCTAGGCTGAGAGTAGGAAGGACAGAGCGTGAGTGACACCAGTGAGAAGGTGTCACTGACAGGTCTGGGAACTGCCTCTAACAGTAAGGCCAGTTCTCGAGGTCGGGCAAGCCAGGTCGTTAACACACAGACAGATAAGGTACAAATTCAGGAGACAGATATGGAATCCAATGAACAGGCAGGGTTTGGCAACGGAGTATCAGAATAGCAAGGTACAGAATCAGGAGGCAAATACAGAGTCCAGGAATGAGCAGAGTTTGGCAACAGGATATCAGAAATAGCAAGGTACAGAATCAGTGTTCAGAGGAATAGTCAGGCAGGCAGAAGGTCATAACAAATAATACAGATCAATATTCCTAATGCTAAGGTGTGAGTTCCTTGATCATCAACACCTTTGGAAACTATGCTAGAACACAGATACAGACAAGGTCTGAGCGCTACCACGTAGTGATCGCAACGCCAGACACCAGAGAAATGACCAGCACCCAGTATATATACCATAGCGCTCTCCAGCGCCACCCCTAAGTGCTGGACCAATGGAAGGTGGTGAAAATGTCAGCTGACCAGCTTGGTCAGCTGACTCTTCTCTGGCTGTCATATAAGCTCTGCCTCTCAGCGCGCGCGCACGTCCTTCTGAATCTGTGTGGACTAGCAGTCCCAGCCACACCAGACATGTTTTGCAATGTATCCGCTGATTCGGGCGCGGGGGTCGCCGCACCGCTCTCCAAGCCAGCGGCGGCTTCCCCGCGTCCAACCACATTGTCAGTAGTATTGCTATGCGCGCAATCCGCCGCATCCGACGCGGACTCCACCGCTCTGCCCATGCGGCATGCGGCGGTTTCTTCGCGTTGTGCCGCCATGTTGGACGCGGAAACAGCTGCCTCACTCTGAGCACTTCCGGCGGCTTTTCCGCGTTTCCTCACACTGACACTCCAGGAGTGTTTCAACAGTAAAAAACCATGATGACCAGCAACTGCCTCCAGTCGCGTCTATCAGCGGCGCATCGCCGCCTCTCCCCCGCCCCTCTCAGTGAAGGAAGACTGAGAGGGGCGGGGGAGAGGCGGAGATACGCGCTGACAGACACGCGTGGGGCAGGGCTGCGGCGGTTAGCCCTGCCCCAACCAGAAAGCGTTCCCCCGCTGCACCGAGGGGATTTGTGAGGTGAGGGACCCCCGTTTAGCGTCGCGATAGCGGCGGTTTAGCAGGGGCACACATGCCCTCGTGGGGAACGAGCAGGGAATCGGCGGTGGCGAGATCCGACCTGTCGGATCTTATCAATCGAGCCGCATCAGCGGCTCGATTGATAAGGCACATTGTGGAAACCTCGCTCCATGTAGACGGGGCTTTATAGGCCTATCTCTCTGCTTACAACAGATGTGAAGATACTGTCAAAGGTCTTGGCAAATCGCCTCTCTTACGTAATAACAAATATAGTAAAAGCTGACCAATCAGGTTTTATACCTTCAAAATCTACGGCTATAAATATTCGAAGAGCATATTTGAACATGCAACTTCCTGCTGACAATTCGGGTGATAGGTGTATTCTGTCTTTGGATATTGCCAAGGCCTTTGACAGTGTAGAGTGGAAATACTTATATACAGTACTTGAGGCTATGAATTTTGGGCATAACTTTTTGAAGTGGGTACAGATTTTGTATAAATCCCCTAAGGCATCTTTGAGAGAAAATAATGCAAGCTCAGATGGGTTTGTGTTGGGCAGAGGAACCAGGCAGGGCTGTCCTCTTTCGCCGTTACTGTTCACTATCGCTATAGAGCCTTTGGCTGAAGTAATTAGAAATGCTTCTGATATAAAAGGGTTTCAATTTGGTAACCTTGAAGAAAAGGTGGCGTTATATGCGGATGACACCCTTCTTTTTCTCCAGGACTCCAGCTCTTCTCTTGTTGAGGTCATGGAGGTCCTTTCTCAATTTGGTCGCTTCTCAGGCCTTGTGGTGAACTGGAATAAGTCTTGCCTGCTTCCTCTAGATAGGATTGCCCCTGTCCTCCTCTGATAGATGTGCAGATAGTCAGGTAGTTGCATCTTTTAAATATCTTGGGATTGTGCTATCTTCCAATGTAAGTTCTTTTGAAGCTTTAAATGTTACTCCTCTACTGTCTAGGATTAGACAAACGTTAAAGACTTGGGCAAAATTACCATTATCTTCAGTTGCTAGAACTAACTTACTCAAGATGGTCACCATGCCACAATTGCTGTATATTGTGAAGAAGCGCGGAAGAGCCGCCGCCATGAGTCAGCGGCAGGCGGCTCTTTCCGCGCACGGCGGGGCAGAGTACGGGGAGGCAGCCGCCTCCACTCAGTCTGAGGCGGCTGTCCCCGTGCAGGGCATGGCGGAGCGTGGAATAACCGCCGCGTTGGATGCGGTGGTTAGTGCGCATGGCCCCATTACTGAGGCACCGCAGAGCGGTGCTGGTGTGGCTGGGACACATAGTCCCTCTAGGTTTAAAGTGACGCGCGCGCGCGCACTCAGGCAGGGAAAATATGATGGCCAGAAATGAGTCAGCTGACCAGGCTGGTCAGCTGACTCTGGCTCCACTCCTCATTGGTCCAGCACTTAGGGAGGTGCTGGAGGAGTACTTGTGTATATATACTGCCAGCTGTTCAGTTGCTGGTTGTCTGGCGTTGCGAACACATACGTGGGAGCACTCAGACCTGTAGTCAGATCCTTAAGTGTGCCGGGACCAGCTGGAGCTGTAATCCTACACTTAGCTAGATTCTGTTGATAGCTAAAGTACTAGTTTGATTGTGATTATCTGTTATGACTTTTTGCCTGCCTGACTATCCTCCTGACCTCTGATCTTGTACCTTGCCATTCTGATACTCTGTTGCCGAACTCCGGCTCGTCCTTAGACTCTGTTTCTGCCTCCTGATCTTGTACCTCGATATATCTGATACCCTGTTGCCGAACCCTGCCTGTACTTTAGACTCCGCCTCTGCCTTCTGAATCCGTGCTTTATCTGTCCGTGTGTTTACGACCTGGCTTGTCCGACCTCGAGAACCGACCTTACTGTTGGAGGCGGCTCCCCGTCCTGTTAGTGACACTTTCTCCAGAGTGTCACTTTTTAGACTATCCTTCCTACTCTCAGCCTGACTCCTCCCGTCTTGAAGAATTCAGGTCGTCGGAAGGAATCCGTGCAGTACTCCTCAATGCACTGAGGCCTACTCCCCTAAGTGTTACTGTTACACCAAACACTACACTCTACTCAGGTGAACAGAGGTGAGCTAGTATATCGGATTATCGGTGATACTGCAGATCACTTATAATCTGGTATATTTCTGTATTCCCAGTGATACTGCAGATCACCGGTAATCAGATCCTCTCTGTGCTTCACCGATCGTTACATATATTTTACATAATGCTCCTGTTTGGCTGCACCTTAAACTATTTAAAACAATTGACAAAATATGCAGAAATTTTATTTGGAGTAATGGGAGAGTTAAAATATCCCAAGGATGAGGGTGGTTTAGCAGCTCCCAATGCTTGGGTCTACTATTTGGCCTCCCAGGCTCAGCACATTGTAGGTTGGATGCATGAAGATTTGGTGGATTCATCCAGATTACTGTTTAATAGAGTCTTGGGATTTGATTCCATTTACGCCGCTCTTGAGGTGAATGTTGTGAAATCCCTGAACTTTAAGGCGGAGACCCTAACTTTGTTGCAAAAGATTTGGGAAAGATTTAGGGTCATGCAAAGTATCACTGGCTGTACAAATTTTTCTCCGTTATATAATAACATGAGATTACCAGAGTTGATAGAGCTGACTTTTCTAAAAGTGTGGGCCAGGAAGGGGGTTGACTCGCTATCTCATATTCTTGAGCAGGGGCAAATGTGTCATATGGATACTATTTTCACAAGACTGCTAAGACTCCATTAATGTGTTATCAATACTCTCAGTTGGTTCATGCTATAAATCGTTAGAAAGCTGATGTGGATCAAAGTTTATCTCCTTCTCCTATATTTAATATGATTAATCAAACTATGTCTAGAAGTGGATTTATCACTTATAGTTATGCTTTTTTATTAGCATTCTTTCTTAAAAAATATCCATTGAAATGTTTAGAGGGGTGGCAACGAGATTTGGACAATATGACTGGGGGGGAATGGGAGTATATACTTCAGACCGTACCTTTAATTTCTACTAATGCTACACAAAAATTATCCCAACTTTCTATAATTCATAGGAGCTGCTTAACTCCCAAAAAATTGCACAGTATGGGCTTGAGGGTAGATCCCTTATGTGCTAGATGCATGAGAGATCAGGGGGACCTTTTGCACATGTTATGGAAATGTCCAAAATTGCATAGGTACTGGGGTGAGGTATTTGATACTTTAGACACTGTCACTAGCTCTGCCATTTCGAGAACAACTAAAACCTGCGTTTTTGGATTATTATCTGGTCTGAATATGGCAGAACATATGCAATTAATGGTACAAAGGGCACTGTTCCAAGCTAGAAAATTAATACTTCTGATGTGGAAAGAACCACTCCCTCCCAAGGCTAGTGATTGGTTATTACATATGAATACTTATCTGAAAATGGAAAAATGAATATATGCTCACAGGTGCCCTCAAAAATTTGAGAAAATATGGGCTCCATGGTTAGATACCCCAGGTCTTGCTGATTATGATCTTGTAAAAGATAGAATATTTGGAAATTTAAATTCAATTTGAGCTCTATATATTATGTGACGATCATTATATTATTGTTAATAATACCTCATATTCCACAGTGATAATTGATGCGAAAGTTATATACTTGACTATTTTGCAGACTGTTGAAAAAGTTAGGAGGCGCACTGCTACACTGCATATGTTGTCATATGTTCCTTTTCTTTGTTGAATAAACACTGATTTAAAAAAAAATAATAATAATTGGATTATGGAAAAAAAAATATGAGCTAGGTTAACACTCTAAGGTGACATAGAGTTCATAAGGATTCCCCATAACACTACTTATGTTACCTCTTGATGAAGGGTTTTTACTTATTTCTCTAATAGTATTCATAGAAGCACTAAGCTAGACTAAACATATACCTCAAATCTGTATTTCTATAAATTTCATTGACAACACAATTATCACCCCTTGATTTATCTTACGAACAACTGGTAAAACCATTTTTCATATCCCACTGCACCTACCACTTAGATGACACTGGATAGTGTTGTGGTGTGATGTCCAACCTAGATTATTAGGGTTGTGGACAGAGCTCCTCAATCAACCTCCAGAACAAGTAAGATATACTTCAAACAATCCCTCATTATTGATTTTTGTTTATCTCTTTATATTGTATATTCAAATTATTGGAGAGTTCTACTCAACTGTTACTACATATTGCTGTACATGTTACCATTATATTATGGAGTACGGTTATTAGATCAACCCTCAGGATGTGTAATTGTCAATATGCATGTATCTTGATTCTGGAATAAAAAATATTATGAGAAAAAAAGACTCCTCATTGGGAGCTTGTCTGTGAGAATAACATTGTTTGAAGACTCCTGACTGAGAATATAAAGCATATTGAGGAAGTGAGGTCCCTCAACAATATTATTATTATTGTTGTTATTATTATCATTATTATCAGTTAGTATTTATATAGTGGCAACATCTTCCTCCGTTCCTTACAGAGTATATATAGTCTTGTGTCTATCTATCTATCTATCTATCTATCTATCTATCTATCTATCTATCTATCTATCTATCTATCTATCTATTAGTCTTGTCAGTAACTGTCCCCCAGAGGAGCTCACAATCCAATACCTATCATAGTCATGTGTCAATTCTTGTTGAGGGCCAATTTTCTAGGGAGAAGCCAATAAACTTTTATATATGTCTGTGGGATGTGGGATGAAACCGGAGTGCCTACAGGAAACCCACACAGCCATGAGGAAAACATACAAATCCCATGCAAATAGTAAAAATAGCTTCGTTTCACTAACCACTAGCATGTACACCACACCTAAAGTCTACTGAACAACCCCCTTTTGAAATAAGAGTGGAGTACTTAAAATATTGAAAGGATCACCAGTGCCTGAAGCTCAGAAAGGTAACCTTTCATTCTGTTGCAATACCAGTATACCAAGTTATCCTCTTTCCATTGACAGGACTAGGTGGCCTACCCAACTGTGAGAGGTCGAGATAATGGGTATATGCTGGTGCCTTAGGCTGACAACTAGAGCTTCTGTATATTAGATTTTCAGTGCTATGGATCATTAGTTATGTACCATATTTTTCGGACTATAAGACGCACCTTTTCACACATAAGCATTGCAGCGCAGCAGAAGCTCCTATCCAGTCGTGCATTCCAAGTGAGATTGGAGGAGTGTGTGAATGAGGAGTGCAAAAGATCACTTGGGGGGGGGGGGGGGGGGGGTCAGACAGACATGTGCAGCTCTGCTCACCGTTCCCCGCTGCCGCTGTCTCTCCTCTTATGGTGCCTACTATTGCCTGCTGGTGTGCTGCTTGCAGCTCCCCTATACTGTTCTGGGAAGCAGCAGACTATCCGCAGCTATGGGGAAGGCTGAGGGTTGTGAAGCAGACCATACAGCCAGCTGGACTTCTCATCACGTGGCCCCCGGAAGATGACATTGCAGGACAATGAGTCAGGATCCAGGCAGGACAGAATTCTCAGTGCGGCAGCAGCTGGGGTAGTGACAGAACCCTGGCAAGGTGAGTGGGTCTGTGGCCTTCAGTGGTGTGTCTCGCACTGGCAGGAATGGGGAGATACACGGAGCCAGCCTCTGCCGCTGCAAAAGGATCAGCTGGATGGTGCTGATTCTCTCAATCCCGGGAGATGCGGTTGTGACTTTGTACAATCTTGTTGGCTGCTGCGTGTACTTGTCCAGGGATGATCTGGCTGCAGTGGGTAGCTGAAGGTCAAGCATGCAGGTGAGCTTCACCATGTGGGTTTCAGGTGGTTGGCAGGGCCTGAGTTGGCTATTAGGAACTGGGCTATGTGTAGAGAGAGGACAGAGCTGTGTGTGTCGTGGCTGCCCTTATGGTGCCATCTTGCTTTCTGTGTTGGTCCTTGTTTCCTGTTCCTAGGATTGTGAAAACGCTTGCTCCCATTGCCCCTATTACACTGCATAGATTCTGTATGGCCTCTGTGCCTTTTTTTTGTGCTCTGCCCTACTTTTCTCTTCCCTGCTCTACTTTTCACATCAAGCTATATATTATTAAGCCTCTTAGCTTCCTGCGCGTACCTATTACATAGGTGCCGAGATATATGGTTGCAGGGGAAAGCCGATAATGTTTTCCGCACAAGTCTCGGCGGCGTTAATTACTATTTCCCATCCAGGCCGCTATGGATAGTGGGGGAAAGATGTAAACGGCTTCCAGCTATTGCTGGCGGCTGAATTACAGTGTTTATGCTTTAATTTGTGCTCTGTCTTCTGATGGCGCCCAAATCAGTCACTGATTGCTGCTATAACCGTAATTCCTATTACGGCCTATGGTGGCGCCGGCTGCGTCTAAATCTCCTGTGCTGTTTTTACAGCGCTCCCCACCTTCTCCTCACCCTGACCTCCCTAAAGACAGAATAGGTGAGAATCTGCACAAATTTCCCCTGCAGCATGGACGCACCCAGGTTTAGTATATTTTTTTCCCTGGGTTTTTGTCCTCTAAACCTAGGTGCATTTTACAGTCACAAGCATATTATGGTCGGAAAAATAAGTTTCTGAATGTACTAGAATACAGTTTTTGTATTATTATAGATTTGTTTAAAATAACTGTAAAGATCGGTGTAAGCAACCAGAGAGAATTCGATTGTTGGCGATCTGCAGTATCACCAACAATACAGATGTCACCCGATTATTGATGATCTGCAGAATCACCAATAATACAAGCGCAGCTAACCCCTGGGCGCTAAATACAACAACTGACAAAGAGACAACAATAATAAAACACACGTATGTGGAAATATCCACCACACGGTAATTCCTTAGAGGTGTGGTTACCTCTGAATGGGAACACAGTGTGTGAGAACCTCAAACAGGTAGAGAGAGGATTCTCAGCCCCTGGCAGTAATCGTCTGCTAGGGCAGGCGTTTCGGAGAGGCAAGCCTCAGAGATAGCCCACCAGTGGGAGACGTTCCACTGGAGGGAGAAAGGTCAGACAGGCAGAGGTTCGACAACGGAAAGACGGCAACAGTACAGGAACGAAAGGCTGATTCAGAGTCGGTAAACAGGCAGGGTCGGCAGCTTTGAATCAGATAGGCAGAGGTACAGGATCAGCAAGAGAAAGAGTAGTCAGGGATAGCCAGAGTCAAAACACAGATAAATATACAATAATAATCCTAACTAAGGTGTGACGTCCTTGGTATTAACACCTGGGAGCTGAGCTAAGGTCTGAGCGTTTACACCTAAGTATTCACGACAGCAGACAACTTGCTACTGACCAGCAAGTTCTATTTGTAGCCAGAGAGCTACTCAGCGCCGCCCCAGAGCCCCAGCCAATCCAAACTACCGCTGGAGTCAGCTAACCGGCCTGGTCAGCTGACTCTTCTTCTGGAACAATAAAGTTCCTGTCTCCTCGTAATCTGCAGCCTCCGAGCCGGCGAGAGAGCGGGCGACCCCCCATGTAGCAAGTGTGCGGCGGAGTCCGCCGAGCTCATGGACTCCGCCTCCTGCCCTACACCACTCGCCGGCAGGAGTGCGGAGGCCCCTGTCCGAGATGCGGAGTCCGCCGCCACGTGCGCTCTGGCGGGGGCTCCGTTATCTCTCACAATAACAAATCAAATAATATTATACAAATTAAAGTTCAATTTTTGAAAAAGAAAATAGTTTCATACAGAGTGGAAGGGGTTAAAAATACTCTGAATTCTCATTGGTATTCTGTGCCTCATTTGTGAAAATTTCCATCACTTACTGTCAAGACAGAAACTGAAAAAATTGCCAACAGTAACAGAGATATATGAAACTTTTTTTGTAGAGTAAAGATATTAAATGCACCTTCACTGAGATTTCCTACTGTGTTGCCCAATGTATCTGTGTTTCTATTTGGTTAAAATATCCTGGCATATTGTGAAACGCTTGACTTATCCAATATATTGCAGGTGTGCTCTAGGATGATGTCTAAAAGTAGATCTTCTGATTCAAGCTATGGTATGAGTTTGGGTCCAGTTAGCCAAAAGGGTAAGTTTACTATTATGCAAACAGTCTTACTCCACTTTTCTGGATACACACATTTTTCAGCATACATTCCAAACATTATCTGTTTGTTCTTTTGCTTTAGCTTTAACCATTCAGAGTTCAAGGGGAACTGAACTGTGTGGTTGCACACGAGATGTGAGCACACATTTGGCTTTATAAATTCCCTGCTGCTGTGCCTGTGAGTACACTGATGTACTATGTACAGCGCTACGGAAGATGTTGGTGTTACATACTGTAAATGAAAAATATTAATAATGTTAATGAAGTGCAATGGAAAGATGAGCTGCATACAAGGGGAGATGAGATTCAGCTGTTGTTTGGGAGGGTGTGGAAAGGAAGAGCCAGGGAGGTGACATGGTTGCAAGCCAGGCAGGTTAAATGGGATTGGGGGGGGGGGGAGGGAGAACGGGACAAATGTAGATATCAAGTCACTGGAACTGGAGACATAATGCAGGCAACCTTTTAGGAGCAAGTGGCGGATAGGCCTGCAAAAGAAGGGTGGGTGTTATAGTGAGTGGGAAGAGCGCATTGGGTGTTACAATGCATTTCAAGTGTCCAGTGAACTCTGATAAAATTACAAATCCACATATATTTATTTAAGCAGTTTGGATGCACAGTTTGAAGTCAGTGGCTTAGCTACAGAGCAAAGAGCCCCAGGTAGAATCGCCTTCAAACTTCCCCTGAGTGTCGGCGCATGTCCCCGCAGCAGTGTTGGACTCACCTCCAAGTGGGATCCAACGATGTCTGTCTTCCACTCTCCACCTCCTGCTCCTCTAGATGGATACAGCCACCACTGGATGCATCACTTTGCTTCCTGTATGTCATGTGACATACAGATTCATGTATGTCACATGACATACAGGAAGCAATGTGATGCTGCATCTAGCGGTGCTGTTGTACGTGGCTAGAGGGAGCAGGAGGTAGAGAATGGAGGACAGACTGTGTTGGACTCAGGCTGGAAGATGAGTCCAAAGGGGACTGGCATGGTGATGGGGGGCAAATGGTAGGCATGGGGACAGGTGAAATGGGGCCCTGGGGCAGAAAAAAAATAGGGGGCCCCCTAGATGACACTTGCTAACAAGCTGGCTGGGTAGCAAATGGGAATTCTCCCTCCCTCCCTGAGCCCCCCCCCTTACACATACAAATAACAAAAAAAGAATTTAGTGGCAGGCCAGGCATCAGGATCTCCCCCACCACATTGATGAAGCTGTTGGGTGGCAAATGGGAATCACCCTCCCTCCCTGAGTCCCCCCCTTACACATACTACTTAAAAAAAATTCACTGGAAGGCCGGGCCCAGGCAGCAGGATCCCAATTCCCACAACCAACTAGACCCCCATCACCATTATGCACTCAATACTTGGTCGGGAATCCTTTTGCAGAAATGACTGCTTCAATGCGGCGTGGCATGGAGGCAATCAGCTTGTGGCACTGCTCGGGTGTTATGGAGGCCCAGGATGCTTCGATAGCGGCCTTAAGCTCATCCTGAGTGTTGGGTCTTGCGTCTCTCAACTTTTTCTTCACAATGTCCCACAGATTTTCTATGGGGTTCAGGTCAGGAGAGTTGGCAGGCCAATTGAGCACAGTAATACCATGGTCAGTAAACCATTTACCAGTGGTTTTGGCACTGTGAGCAGGTGCCAGGTCGTGCTGAAAAATGAAATCTTCATCTCCATAAAGCTTTTCAGCAGATGGAAGCATGAACCCACTTTTGAACCAGAAACAGCGGCAGAGGCGCCTGACCTGGGCTACAGAGAAGCAGCACTGGACTGTTGCTCAGTGGTCCAAAGTACTTTTTTCGGATGAAAGCAACTTTTACATGTCATTCGGAAATCAAGGTGCCAGAGTCTGGAGGAAGACTGGGGAGAGGGAAATGCCAAAATGCCTGAAGTGAAGTCCAGTGTCAAGTACCCACAGTCAGTGATGGTCTGGGGTGCCATGCCAGCTGCTGGTGTTGGTCCACTGTGTTCTATCAAAGGCAGGGTCAATGCAGCTAGCTATCAGGAGATTTTGGAGTACTTCATGCTTCCATCTGCTGAAAAGCTTTATGGAGATGAAGATTTCATTTTTCAGCACGACCTGACACCAGCTCACAGTGCCAAAACCACTGGTAAATGGTTTATTAGCCTGCCAACTCTCCTGACCTGAACCCCATAGAGAATCTGTGGGACATTGTGAAGAGAAAGTTGAGAGACGCAAGACCCATCACTCTGGATGAGCTTAAGGCCGCTATCAAAGCATCCTGGGCCTCCATAACACCTGAGCAAAAGGATTCCTGACCAAGTATTGAGTGCATAACTGAACATAATTATTTGAAGGTTGACTTTTTTTGTTTTAAAAACACTTTTCTTTTATTGGTCGTATAAAATATGCTAATTTTTTGTGATAGGAATTTTGGGTTTTCATGAGCTGTATGCCAAAATCATCAATATTAAAACAATAAAAGGCTTGAACTACTTCAGTTGTGTGTAATGAATCTAAAATATATGAAAGTCTAATGTTTATCAGTACATTACAGAAAATAATGAACTTTATCACAATATGCAAATTTTTTGAGAAGATCCTGTATATATCAAAATCTGCTCTCCAGGGACAGCTGCAGTGTGAAAGAGGTGTAAGCAGGCGGATCAGTGAATAATGGCGCACACCGCCTATGCATAAAAATGGCGCCACATTAAAAAGATACGCTTATCGCTATTTATCATTAGTACTGCATAATAATGGCGCACAAGGAAAAAAAGAAGAAAAATGGCACACACTAACGTTATTTATCAATAGTGGCACGCACTAACGTTATTTATCAATAGTGCCATTCATTTGCCAAACAGCAGACGTTATTGCCCACAGTAACGTTATTTAACAATAGCGCCGTACATAAGCCAAACTGCAGACGTTATTTTACTGCTAAACGGTGAATGGATTTAATGTAACACTGTCAAGGTTAGGGTTAGGCACCACTGGGGGGGTCTTAGGATTAGGCACCACCAGGAGGGGTGGTTAGGGTTAGGCACCACTGGGGGGGTCTTAGGGTTAGGCACCATCAGGGGAGTCTTAGGGTTAGGCACCACCACGGGGGACTTAGAGTTAGGCACCACCAGGGGAGTCTTAAGGTTAGGCACCACCAGGGGGTTCTTAGGGTTAGGTACCACCAGGGGGGGTCTTAGGGTTAGGTACAACCAGGGGGGTGGTTAGGGTTAGGCACCACCAGGGGTGGTTTAGGGATAGGTACAGAGAGGGTTCTGTGTGTTAACGCTAAATAACGATAAGGCTTTAACGCTAAATAACAATAAGGCTTTAACGTTAAATAACAATAAGGCTTTAACGTTAAATAACAATAAGCGGCAAACGGATTAGCGGCAACACCGTGCGCCATCATTCTCAGGCGCCATTTTCAGATGGATCCGTAAGCAGGAGCAGGGCCAGATTTGTACTTTCCAGTGCCTTAGGCCAGCTGTCACCAACCGCGCCCCCCCCATTCTGTCCAACTCTGACTAGTGATCACTAGTTTGAACGGGCTCCCCTCTGTTTTGCTGCTTTGCCCCTGTTCAGCAAAGAAGCAGTGCATGCTCTGGCCAGTGGCCACTCCATGTAATTTTGCTCTCCTGCCTGGATGCACAGCAGTGTTCTGTGTTTGCATACTTCAGAAATGATACTCATGTATGAGCAGCACTTGTCAAGTACGCATATCCATAACACTCCCAGCCTCGGCTCTTATGCACATCCGTACAGGAGTAGCAAATAACAAGGAGCCCCAGTGGCCAGCGCTGCTTCTTTGACCTCTGTGCAACTTGCTGCAGCCACAAATAGGGGACAGTGTAGCGCAATGGAGAGAAGCCCATTCAAAACAGAGAACAGGTAAGTAGAAGGATCATAAACTACACACACTGGCATAGATGTAGTGTAATGCCAGGTACACATGATGCAATTTTCTGACAGATTTACTGTCAGATCGATTATTTCCATCATGTCTGATCTGATTTTTCGATCGATTTGCTGTTCACTTCTATGAAAAATCATTCAGAAAATTGATTGGAAAGCAGATCAAACTGTCAATCTGACAGTAAATATGTCAGAAAATTGCATCATGTGTACCTAGCATAAGCTCAGGTGTTCTTTACACAGTGACAATTTAGCACCTAGGACAAGTTAAGACAGATCTTAAAATCAGTCAGCAGGAAGTTTTGAAGTTTTGTAACAGAATAACACTTTTTATTGGCTCGCCAAAAGAAAAACAGTGAGCCTTTGGCTAATAAGCCATATTCAGACTTTGTTCCTGTATACAATATGTTAGGGCACACAGCTATATATACAGTGAGCAGAAGATGCATAGATTGTTTTGTAAATATAAATAAATGTAACACAGTTGTCATTCTGTTTCAAAACATCCTGCTTTCACTGATGGCTAACACAATACAATGCTTTGCTGGCAAAAAAAATCAGGAAAGAGTTAAACTGTAGCACAAAGAATGTTGCTGTCATTCTCTAGGGAAAAAAACAAGCCATACATTGAACAGGTCTGAGGTATTCAGTCAGTGAGAGGGGAGAGCTGCTAATTCCTGCCCTTGAATGTGTACATGAAGAAAGTACTCTGAACTCAAGAGTTCTGTTACTTGAGCCCATATGTTTTTCTTCTCACAGCAGCTTGTTTGTCCCCACTCATCATACAGAGGACAGCATCATCAGCTGACAGCAGACGCTGACTGTCATAACACATACTCTGCACAAGTTAGAGAGATGCAGGGATCTCTGGAATTCAGGCAGACCAGAGCAAAGCAGGAGAGGTGGCCTTTGTGGCCTTCCCAGGAATCCAGCCCTGAACAGGAGGAGGGGAAGGTTGATCTAAGAATGACTGCTGTACTGTAATGAGCACATACAGAGAGTAGAGATGGCCCGCAGGGATGAGCAGAAACTACGCCAGTGCGAATTTACGCATCGTAGTTCGCATCTACACATCGTAGTTCGTAGGCGAAGTCTCAAAACTACGCTTACGGTTTTACGCGTAGCGAAGTACCGTTACGCGTAGTTTACGCTCCTACGCGTAGTTCTCATGTGTATTGCGAAGTAAACTACGAATGCGTTATTCGCGTCTATTTTTCACGGTTCACCGGTTAATGGTTCCAGGCGAATTTTGGGTGGTTCGCGATCGCATGCGAATGTGAACTTTCCCGGAAGTTCGGTTCGCCCCCATAGTGCACCATTAGGGTCAACTTTGACCCTCTACATCACAGTCAGCAGGCCCGTTGTAGCCAATCAGGCTACACTATCTCCGGGAGCCACCCCACCCCTTATATAAGGCAGGCAGCGCTGGCCATTATAGTCGTTCATGTCCCTGTAGTAATTAGTGAAGGGAAAGCTGCTGGCAGACTCTCATAGGGAAATATTAGTTAGGCTCTTGTAAGCTTGTTAGCTTGCTCCTAGCTGATTGTTAGTCCTAAAATAGCACCCCACAACAGCTCTTTTTTTACCCTTCACTTTCCTCCTCCCTGTCTTCCAGCGATTTTTAGGATGTCAAAAGCCAGCTTACATACATTGGCTGGTGTAACGAATGTGGAATTATTTCCGTGGTCAGCGCACAGGATGCGCGCTGACACTGCGGAAATCCCCTACAAGCGTCTAATCTGAGAGAACCGAGCTGTGGTGCAATGCACCTGTAGAGGGGAATTCCTGCCGGCAGATGGAGCTGTGGAGTGCAGAGGAACAGATCCTCTGCACAGCCACAGATGCCAAATAAGGATTGTACGTAATGGGGCAATACAGAGCAGATAGTTTCTCTCGAGGCAGAGAGCACAGAGACAGAATGTATGTATGTGTACCAATCTAGTAGCCGCCCGGCGACGGTCGACATACAACAGCGAAGACCAAAGTGTGAACGCAATCGCAAGAGTGGCGATTGCCAACAGTGACACAAGACAAAGTAAAGGTTAAACGCAGGAGCAGAGAGAAAGGCACAGCATATCATACAATGAGAATGTCAACGAAAATAACAAACGCAATACCTAAACGCGGTTACCGCGCGTTAGGCGCAACAGCGACAAGCACGCCACCCTGACTAACGAATGAACACAAATGAACAAATAACAGGAACGCTTGCTAAACGGCTGCCTTACCACAGGCAACCGCAAGCGTTTGCTCCAGACAGACAGACGAACGAACAACAGGAATAGGTCAGATAAGATCCACCGCTCTTCCGCCAGAGTGAGTGCGATCCAGGGACAGGACAGGAAGGATCCACTGCTCTTTCCGCCAGAGCGAGTGTGAACCAAGTAGAGAAACAGAACTAGCAGGATCCACTGCTCTTTACCACCAGAGCAAGTGTGTTCCAAGTAGAGAAACAGAGTTAGCAGGATCCACTGCTCTTTTCCACCAGAGCAAGTGTGATCCAAGTACAGAAACAGAGCTAGCAGGACCCACTGCTCTTTTCCACCAGAGCAAGTGTGATCCAAGTACAGCAACAGAGTTAGCAGGATTCACTGCTCTTTTCCTCCAGAGCAAGTGTGATCCAAATACAGGAATAGGCCTAGCAGGATCCACTGCTCTTACCGCCAGAGCGAGTGCGATCCAGGTACTGGACCAAACGATTCACCATCGCCAATAGCTGGCGACAGTGCAATCGCAAGGACAAGACAAGACAGGCAATACAGATAATACAACCTGACTGCACTAGAGGGATGCCTAGCGCAGTCCCCAAGAATACTCTAAGATAATCTTTAGCAAGTAATAGCAAGGCTGACACTCCAGGAATGCTTTAGCTGTAACAAACCATCATGACCAGCAAAGGATTGTGGGATCACATGGTATTTATGCTGCAAGCCTTCAAAGGAGGCAGCTAGGCAATTTGCATGACAAATGTATGCACATTCCTCAGCAGCAGAGCAGGTCTGAAACTTGCAAAGTGAAGACACGTCTCTCTTCCAGAGACCTGCAGCCCACAGACTTGAGGAATGGTCAAACAGCTGTCTTCCTGTGCAGCCAGCTGAGCGGATCATTACAGCCGGGAATCAAACCCAGGTCAACTGCTTTAAAGGCATCTATGCTCACCACTATACTGCCAACACTACATGCCGAAGCCCGCCTAGCATGTACCATTGTGATAAACCCAAGAGAAAAATGAGCTTGCTTAGGGATTTGTAGGATGTCAAAAGCAACCTCACATACATTGGCCAGGAATCGAACCCAGGTCAACTGCTTTGAAGGCAGCTATGCTCACCACTATACCGCCAACACTGCATGCTGAAGCCAGCCTAGCATGTACCATTGTGATATACCCAAGAGAAAAATGAGCTTGCTTAGGGATTTGTAGGATGTCAAAAGCAACCTCACATACATTGGCCAGGAATCAAACCCAGGTCAACTGCTTTGAAGGCAGCTATGCTCACCACTATACTGCCAACACTACATGCTGAAGCCAGCCTAGCATGTACCATTGTGATATACCCAAGAGAAAAATGATCTTGCTTAGGGATTTGTAGGATGTCAAAAGACAGCTCACATACATTGGCCAGGAATCAAACCCAGGTCAGCTGATTGGAAGGCAGCTATGCTCACCACTATACCACCAACTCTACATGCTGAAACTTCTTGGAGCAGACTGACTTCCTCCCTCCAAAAGACACACATACATCCCCATAAAATAATTCAACAGCAACTGCATGCACAGTCTCTGTGGCACAATCGGTTAGCGCATTCAGCTGTTAACCGAAAGGTTGGTGGTTCAAGCCCTTGCCTTTTGCATTCAACAGTTGTCCAAAGAGAACCCCAGATAGCCATGTAGAATCATCTCTTTCTCTCTCTGAGCTTGAACCACCAACCGTTCGTTTTAACAGCCGAACACGCTAACTGATTGCACCACAGAGACTGTGCACACAGTTGTTGCTAAACGATATTATGTGGATGCATGTGTGTCTTGTGGAGGGAGGAAAAAAAGTCTGCTCCAAGAATTTTAGCACCACTTTAAACAAAATACACAACCTGTATCAAATTTTTACATATATTTCTATGATCCTTTCATAAAGACAAAGGCCAGAAAAAAGTACGCAAAGGAGTGCCCATTTTTCCGTACGGCTAAGCGGTCTCACTCACTTTTTCCTACAATGAAGCATCTGCTGTACAGCAGCAGAGTGGCACAGCGGAAGCGTGCTGAGCCCATAACCCAGAGGTCGATGGATCTAAACCATCCTCTGCTAGGTGTACTTTGGTTTTTACACCTTGCTTTACCACATGGGTCAATCGGTGTCCATAGCCCCGTAAGAGAAAGTGTCATTAGGGCCTTGCTGTATCATAGATAATAGTGTAACTATTTCAACTAATGCACCCTTCTTAAACTTGAAGGTTTTATACAAACGTAAGCAGAGTGGTGCAGCGGAAGCATGCTGGGCCCATAACCCAGAGGTTGATGGATCGAAACCATCCTCTGCTAGGCATGATTTCATTTTTGCACCTCGCTTTATTGCATGGGCAAAATGGTTTCCATAGCCCTGTAAGAGAAAGTGTAATAAGGGCCCTGCCGTAACATAGATATTAGGGTAGCTAACACTACTCCTGGGCCTTTCTTGTAGTTGAAGAGATGAGTGAACTGTGACGCCCCACTTAAAAAAAAAAAAACAACAACAAAAAAAACAGCAAACAGGTAAGCTTCCCCATATTGGAGCATTGTATTTGGTAAAGTCTTAAGCCAATGTGTTGTAAGTAGGAATGGTCGGAATGCCAATTTCCGATTCCGTGGTAAATCCACATTCCGTCATGTACCGATTCCGCTTTCCGCTACCAATTTCCGCATTCCAATGCGGAATTTCCGCCGGAAATCGCGTAAATTCCGCCCAACTTTAACATCGATTTTCTCAAAAACTATAAGGTCTTTTTGAAAACTTTTTTTTGCATCTTGTTCAGAAGATTCTGTTTAATAAACCCTGAAAATGGTGTTTCTAGGACTTACGGGGGCTTTGCTATTAACCGCTAAATTCGGCGGATTTTTACTGTAATGTAAAATGCAGGAAATAGGCAGATGCAGATTTTCTGCATTTTACATTACAGTAAAAATCCGCCAACTTTAGCGGTTAATAGCAAAGCCACCTTAAGTCCTAAAAACACCAAATTTCCAGGGTTTATTAACCCCCCTGACGGTATGAATAATTCCGCCAGGGGGCAGCGCTCAGCGGCATCCCCCCGCCCGCTTCGATCGCCTTCGGCGATCTCAGATCAGGAAATCCCGTTCAAAGAACGGGATTTCCTGGAGGGCTTCCCCCGTCGCCATGGCGACGGGGCGGGATGACGTCACCGACGTCATTGGGAGTCCCGATCCACCCCTCGGCGCTGCCTGGCACTGATTGGCCAGGCAGCGCACGGGGTCTGGGGGGGGGGGCGCGCGCCGCAACAGATAGCGGCGATCGGGCGCGGGCCGGCGGCGATCAGTGTGCTGGCGCAGCTAGCAAAGTGCTAGCTGCGTCCAGCAAAAAAAAATTATGTAAATCGGCCCAGCAGGGCCTGAGCGGCACCCTCCGGCGGCTTACCCCGTGTCCAGTACGGGGTTACCGCTAAGGAGGTTAAACCGAATCTTGTGAACAAGATGCAAAAAAAGTTTTCAAAAAGACCTTATAGTTTTTGAGAAAATCAATGTTAAAGTCGGGTAGAATTTCCGCGATTTCCGGCGGAAATTTCCCCGATTTCCGGCGGAAATCTGCCTACGCCGCTTGCATTACCGATTTCCGCATTCCGATGCGGAAATGCAATTTCCGATTGGAATTTCGGAAATTGCATTTCCGCGGAATCCGAATTAGCATCCCTAGTTGTAAGACACAAGTAAGCTCTAGGTTAGCAGGGATGGTTGCATGGCCAACTAGCTTTTCATCCTTCCCACCCTTGCCCTGGAATCTTCCAGACTTCCAATTGCGGTCCTTTGCTGTGTGTGTTATACCAGCATTATCCAGCACATGATCTTTCTGAAGTCTTATATTGAAGCCTGTAAGCAGTATCACTATGTGTCCCACTGCTTTCATCTAGCAAATTAGGCAAATAAGCAAGCTCATTTCTCTCTTGAATATATCACAATGGTACATGCTAGGCTGGCTTCAGCATGTAGCATTGGTGGTGCATTGGTGGTATAGTGGTGCGCATAGCTGCCTTTCAAGCAGTTGACCTGGGTTCGGTTCCTTGCCAATGTATGTGAGGTTGCTTTTGACATCCTACAAATCCCTAAGCAAGCTAATTTTTCTATTGGGTAAATCACAATAGTGCATGAAAACCAGTTGTCCTGTTAGTTATAACCTAGACCACTGTAACTGGAGACATAATGCAGGCAACCTTTTAGGAGCAAGAGGCAGATAGGACTGAAAAAGAAGGGTGGGTGTTATAGTGAGGCCCCAGTGCAAATTTTACACTTCCCCCTGTAACGATTGTGGAATCGTATTCGCGGTCAGCGCACCAGACGTGCGCTGACGCGGCGGATTTCCTCCACAAGCGTATATTTGAGGACACCCAGGCTAGGTGCTATGTACCCGCAGAGGGCAATTCCCTCCGGCAGATGGCGCTGTGGAGTGCAGGCGAACACAGTCGCTGCACAGCCACAGATGCCAGACGGGAATTGTACAGATCCAGGACAAGGTACGATCAGGCAGGGCTGGATAGCCCACAAGAAACAGAGCAAAGGTACAGAACCAATGTGTGTCCACCAAACTAGTCGCCACCCAGCGACGGTGAACACACAACGGCGGAAACGAAGTGGGAATGCAATCGCAAGAATGGCGATTGCCGACAGAGACACAAGACTGAGCAAAACAGGGCACGAGGGTAGCAAAGGCACAGCAAATAATACAATGAGGAGATACGGAAAATAACAAACGCTAGCTAACCGCGAACACCGCACTCATTCGCAACAGTGCACGCGGTTATGCGCGGTCTCCACGTGATAAGCACAATAGAGACAAGCACGCCTACCTAACTATTAACAGACAAACATGAAACAGAGGACGCGAGCGCTTGCTTAACGGTTACCTCACCGAGCCTCCAGCAAGCGTAGCAGACAAGACAGACACACGAAAACAGGGACAAGCGAGAGATAGGATACACAGCACTAGCGAAAAGTGGCTGGCGCGATCCAGGTACAGAGTAGCAGAACAGAAGGATCCACAGCACTAGCGGAAAGTGGCTAGCGCAATCCCAGGAGACAGAACAGAAGGATCCACAGCGCTAGCGAAAAGTGGCTAGCGCGATCCCAGGAGACAGAACAGAAGGATCCACAGCGCTAGCAGAGTCCTGCAGCATGCAAACCAGAGTCCTGCAGCATGCAAACCTAAACAATGGTCAAAAGGCTGCCTGCCTGCGCAGGCAGCTGAGTGGATTCTCACACCCCCCCAATGAAAGGTACATTCCCCCAAAGGCACTGAATGGGACAAACAGCCACAGAGGAAGACAGAGAGGCACAGAGGGGACACTGGAGGCAATGGGGGCACATAGGAGCCAAAGGGGACAGAGATAGCACAGCGTTCCAACTAAACCACTTACCGTATATTTCGGCGTATAAGACGACTGGGTGTATAAGACGACCCCCCAACTTTTCCAGTTAAAATTAAAATTTTGGGATGCACTCACTGTATAAGACTACCCCTCTACTGTACTGTATGTACTGGTGCTATACTGTATAAACAGGTACAGATACTGGTGCTGTACTGTGTGCAGTACCTAGGCCAGTATACAACAACCAACCAATCACTGCATGTAATGTACCTTACCGGCGATTGGCTGGTTGTTGTATACAAAGCCTGCTTGGATTGGTCAGCAATCCCTGTCTCCAACACCACCCTTGCTGCTTTCATACGGTTACTGCATATGGCAGGGATGCAGCCGTAGATGTTTTTGTGCTCCCTCCTACCATATGTGGCAACCGCAGATTCTCCAGTCTGGCTCGGAAGTTTCAGCACCTGCCCTATAAGACGACACCCGGCGTATAAGACGACCCCTGACTTTTGACAAGATTTTCCTGGGTTAAAAAGTAGTCTTATACGCCAGAGTATACAGTAAGTCTATCTGGACGGATATATCCGCGCTATCTGGATATCCATCCAGATAGACTGCCCTGTTGCTGCTGTGCCGGGTGTGCGATATCACGCACGCTCCCGCCGACTTCCAATAGCCCCGAGATCAATGAATGGGAACAACGTTCCCATTCATTGATCTAAGTCTTATCAGAGGCCACGGTATTTCTGCACAAAAAAGTTTCCTGTCTTTATAATGCTTCCTGGAAGCTTCCAGGACTTTTTGACTGTGGTCATCTTGTGGCCAAATAGTAAAACTACACCCACATGCATTTTTTATTAAACATTTAATATTACATTTAAAATTAGCTGTTTACCTCCCACACCAAAATTGGCCAAATACATTTTTTTTATAAAAAAAAAAAAATTGCAATAAAAAAAACCCAACAACATAAATAGTTACCTAACGGTCTGAACTTTTTAAATATGCGTGTCAAGAGAGTATATTACTATATATTTTTTTTAATTATAAGCTT
Organism: Hyperolius riggenbachi; assembly: GCF_040937935.1. Taxonomy (NCBI): domain Eukaryota; kingdom Metazoa; phylum Chordata; class Amphibia; order Anura; family Hyperoliidae; genus Hyperolius; species Hyperolius riggenbachi. Next base: position 156,357,684 of record NC_090652.1, on the reverse strand, counting down.
GTAAATAGTAATGGGTGCAAATTGAAAAAAAAATGCCCCTTTATTTTCAAATAAAATATTGGCGGCATAAATTGTGATAGGGACATAATTTAAATGGTTTAATGACCGGGACAAATGGGCAAATAAAATACATGGGTTTCAATTATGGTAGCATGTATTAATTTCCAACTATAATGCCCCAAAACTAAGAAATAATGATTTTTTCCATTTCTTCCTTAATCTTCCTGTTAAAATGGATTTAGAATAAAATAATTCTTAGCAAAATGTATCACCCAAGATCACCCAAAGAAAGCCTAAATGGTGGTGGAAACAAACAAGATATAGATCATTTCAGTGTGATAAGTAGTGATAAAGTTAATGGCGAATAAATAGGAGTTGAAAGTTGCTCAGATGCATAAGGTAAAACAACACTGTAGGCTGAAGTGGTTAAAGGGGCACTATGGCGAAAAACTGTAAAATTTAAAATATGTGCAAACATATGCAAATAAGAAGTACGTTTTTTTCCAGAGTAAAATGAGCCATAAATTACTTTTCTCCTATGTTGCTGTCACTTACAATAGCTTTTGGACTAGTCCATCTCTTCATGGGGGATTCTCAGGGATTTATTTATTTTCAAAAGCACTTAGTGAATGGCAGTTGCTCTGTCCAACTACCAGAAAACTGTATAGCGAGTAGGGAAGCTGGCCAGCATCGTTGTTTAAATCCTTTTTAGGGAATATCTTTATAAAAAATAAAAGCCTTGCTAAGAATCCCCTATGAAGAGATGGACCAGTTAAAACATGGTACAATTTTTTCATTAAATGTGATCTTTCGACACACTTTTTACGATTGTACGGTAAGTAATCTGAAGGTAGTTATTGATTATTCCCGTTAAAAGGTCAATTAGGGTGTTTTCTTTATTCAGATACGATCATAAAATCCAACTTTTAGGACCTTTTTCCACTAGCCTGCGATTTGCGATTTGATTCTGATCGCATATCGCAAGGTACATTAAACTAATGGAAACTGCAGCAGCAATTTCCATTAGTGCGATCCGATTGCGATGCGATTTTGGTCAAAGTGCAATCGTCGTCCTGCCGCATTTTGTATGCGATTGAGCTGTACTATAATGAGTATAGTAGCTCAATCGCAATCGCATGGTGGAAATTGAAACGTGATTGCGATCGTGATCGGAATCGCAATCGCAATCGCATTTCATAGTGGAAAAGAGCCCTGATTGATTACATTTTCTGTGTTAATTGACCAAAGAATCATTTTACATCGCTTTTCACCACGCACTGAGCAGTTTTCTGTACAAATCTATCATAAGAAGTATCAAAACAAGGATCATCGATCATTACAAGCACATCGAAAGTTTGCATCTGATAAAAATATTGTACTGTTAGTGGGCACCTTTATACTTAATCATTTGCTCTCAGTTATAACTAAAATGACAACTGGTTTTTATTTTATACTCAAAATGTATAATATATAATATATATTATGTATAATGTATAATATAAATGTATAATATATATTTTTATCAGATGCAAACATTCGATGTCCTTGTTATGATCGATAATCCTTGTTATGATCCTTGTTATGATCAATTTGTACAGAAAACTGCTCAGTGTGTGGTGAAAATCGATGTAAAATGATTATTTGGTCAATTACAACAGAAAATGTAATCAATTTTAAAGTTGGATTTCATGACCGTATCTGAAAATACCCTAATTGACCTGTTTAGGGGAATAATCAATAATTTGTGAGAATCTGCTCAGCTGCCTGTGCATACAGGCAGCGTTTTGACCACTCTTTACGTCTGCATTCTGCAGGTCTCTTTAAGAGAGACCTTCTGTCAGTTTTGCAGCTTGGGTTGCTGAGGAATTTGCATACATTAGTCATGCAAATCCCTTACCTACCTTCTTTTGATGACTGGCACTATAAAAGCATTCGGCTCCCAGAATGCTTGGCTGGACATTTCGCTTTCATGGTCTGTTCCTGATGGACACTCCTGGAGTGTCAGCCATTCCCGTTTGTTAAGGTTATCTTAGTGTAATTCGTGGGAATGCACTAGGCAATTTCCCTAGTGCAGTTAGGATTGCATTATCTGTTTTGCCTGTTCAGTCTGTCTTGTGTTTGGATCGCACAAGCCCTAGGGTTAGCGGCTGTGGATCCTTCTGATTGAGTCTGGAGTGTAGGTTGGAACAGCGGTTGTTTCTGCCTACCTCATCTGTTCTGTCTGCCGTGTGTTTGGATCGCACTCGCCCTAGCGCTAGTGCTGTGGATCCTTCTGTTCTGTCTCCTGGGATCGCGCTAGCCACTTTTTGCTAGCGCTGTGGATCCTTCTGTTCTGGCTCCTGGGATCGCGCTAGCCACTTTTCGCTAGCGCTGTGGATCCTTCTGTTCTGGCTCCTGGGATCGCGCTAGCCACTTTTCGCTAGCGCTGTGGATCCTTCTGTTCTGTCTCCTGGGATCGCGCTAGCCACTTTTCACTAGCGCTGTGGATCCTTCTGTTCTGTCTCCTGGGATCGCGCTAGCCACTTTTCGCTAGTGCTGTGGATCCTATCTCTCGCTTTTCCCTGTTTTCGTGTGTCTGTCTTGTCTGATACGAACGCTTGCTGTAGGCTCGGTGAGGTAACCGTTAAGCAAGCGCTCGCGTTCTCTGTTTCATGTTTGTCTGTCTTTGGTTAGTTAGGCGTGCTTGTCTCTGTTGTGCGTAACACGCGGAGACCGCGCACGAACGCGTGCACTGTTGCGAATGAGTGCGGTGTTCGCGTTCAGCTAGCGTTTGTTATTTTCCTTATCTTTCTCTTTGTATGATTTTCTGTGCCTTTGCTACCCTTGTGCGCTGTCCTGCTCTGTCTTGTGTCTCTATCGGCAATTGCCAATCTTGCGATTGCGTTCCCACTTTGTTTCAGCTGTTGTGTGTTCACTGTCGCTGGGTGGCGGCTAGTTTGGTGCACACACATACATCCTGTCCCTGTGCTCTTTCTCTTTAAGGGCTCTTCAGCCCCGTTTATCGGGTTCTGTACAATTCCCATTGGCATCTGTGGCTGTGCAGCGGCGGTGTTTGCCTGCACTCCACAGCGCCATCTGCCGGTGGGAATTGCCCTCTGCGGGTGCATAGCACCTAGCCTGGGTTTCCCAAAATTATACGCTGGTGGAGGGTTTTCGTTGTGTCAGTGCGCGTCTTGTGCGCTGACTACGAAAACGACCCTGCCATCGTTACATAATTACCTTCAGATTACTTATGATCGTAAAAAGTGTGTTGAAAGATCACATCCGATGAAAAAATGGTACCGTGTTTTAACTGAAAACTTTTTCACAATCGACTACTATGGAGGAAAAAATGCAACGCATACCAACACATACCAACGCATCAAGTGTAAAAGGACTCTAAGTGTAAGAATTACCTACAACTCTAGTTCTAATGTAGGACTAATGCAGCAGTTAAAAAGGTGGGCCTTTTGAAGTAGGGGCCCAGGTGTGGTCAGCGGTCACCACCTTTACACCTCAGATACTATGTCACTGTTTGATTTTAGACGCAAACTCTTAAAAACTACCTTCTAAATCAGATTGGACCAAAGCAAGTGTTTCTGAAATGGTAACAAAGCCATGGTTGTTCATTATGTTGCACACCTATCCTTAAAGCAAGAACATATCCTGGGCATTTCTAGCCTTTTTGTCACTCCAGCTGGGAAGTCCTGTGTCACCCCCCCCCCCCCCCCCCCCGATCCTGTCATATTTTGTAGGACACCCCCTTCCAACTCTCCCCAGCTTAGTGTGTAAAGCAGAGTATATCGCAGCAGGAGCTGTGCTCTCACCCCTCCACTGGAGTCCTTCTGCCTGTCCACTCGGCCTAGTGGCCAGCATCTCCTACCGCATCTCCTACCGCATCTAGCATGATTACACGCAACATGAGGAGAGTGAGGTGCAAACACTAGAGGGAGCAGGAGACGGACAGGTCAGTCACACGCGTACATCAAAAAAGGGCGTCGGCACAAAAGGGCGCGTGGTGTAAACGATAAGCAGTATTATCGTTTATAAAAATATTGTGTAGAGTTTCGTTTACAAATAGTGTTTTAACAATTTATAAATCATTAAATAATGTGTATGAAATTGGCAATTCTTAAAACGTTAATCTTCCCTGTTTCTAAACTGAAACTTATAATTACGTTTGTTAAAAAAACAGTCATATTTGTTTAAACATTATAATTACATATTGTTATGAATAATCTTGATTTATCGTTTATTATTATAATAAAATGTAAAAATATTGTTTATAACAATGATATTAATATAAGTACATTCATAATAACTGTTGATTAGTATTATTAAAATTGTACTAAAATTATACCTAACCCTACTCTCACACAGAACCCTCCCTGTACCTATCCCTAACCCCTAGACCCCCTGGTGGTGCCTAAACTTAAAGCGGTTTAACACCCAGCATTACAACTTTGCTTTAAAAGATTGCTTACAGCTTTCAAACTATTATGCCAGATTTTTTTTAGCAGAAATTCACTGAATGGGTTAAACATGACATTTTAGTGTTGGATTTAACTAGGAATCCGCATCCGTTCTTATCTGTAGTTACAAAATGTATCTTTATTTGGAATACAAATAGACCTTTGAAAAGCCTGCTGGGGAAGCCCTCTTTGTTCTCTCAGAGCAGTGTTTGTTTGTTACATTGTAGATAGATACATTTGTAACTAAACAAGCAAGCACGAGGAGCATTTCTAGCTAAATGCAGCACTAAACCTTCGCCAGACTACCTGCGATTTGGACCCTGGCCCCACTAAGTTCATGTTGAAATGCCCTGAACTATTTACACCGGCATTCCACAAAATAGTCAACAGCTCCTTACAAGAAGGGTGGTTTCCCTCTACTCTGAAAGAAGCAATCGTCAGGCCTCTACTCAAGAAACCATCCTTAGACCCAGATGCTCTAAACAGCTACAGACCTGTCTCAAACCTCCCCTTTCTGGGAAAAGTTATTGAAAAGGCTGTCTACCTCCAACTTGAAGCCAGGCTCTCCAGAAACAACATCCTTGACCCTCTTCAATCTGGTTTCAGGAAATATCACAGCTGTGAAACAGCCCTCACCCAGATTTGCAATGATCTGCTCATTGCAAGAGACAAGGGTCAATGTTCCATCCTGATTTTGCTCGACCTCTCAGCGGCTTTTGACACATGAAATCTTACTCAACAGGCTACAAGAGTACTGTGGCATAGATGGCATTGTTCTCCGGTGGTTCAACTCCTTCCTGGCTGGCAGAACACAAAGGGTAGCCTTAGGGCCCTTCCTCTCCAACCCTGTACCACTAAAATACGGTGTACCTCAGGGCGCAATATTATCCCCTTTACTGTTCACCATATACATGCTGCCACTTGGAGAAATCATACAAAAACATGGCCTGACATATCATTGCTATGCTGATGACACCCAGCTATATTTGTCATTCAAACCTGATGTCACAGACCCTACTCCACAAATAAACGCATGCTTAGCTGAGCTTCAGGAGTGGATGAATAATAATTGGCTAAAACTTAATGCTGACAAAACTGAGGTTCTTGTTATCGAGGGCCAGGGCTCAACAGCAAAGCAGCTCCAGTCTGAACCAACACCGCTAAGGATAGGGAGCTCAGACCTGAACAACTCAGACTGTGTGCGCAGCCTGGGAGTACTGATTGATGGGAAATTAAGCTTCAGGAATCAAATCTCAGCTGTTGTGAAACATTCCTTCTTTCACCTAAGGAATATTGCAAGGATTAAACACCTAATTCCTTCAGAGGATCTTCCAACCCTAGTTCATGCCTTTGTCACATCAAGGTTAGACTACTGCAACGTCCTCTACACAGGCCTGCATAAGAAAGACTTACGCCGCCTGCAATTAGTACAGAATGCCGCCGCAAGGCTGTTAACGAGCCAACCCCGCCATTGCCACATAACACCAACCCTGAGCTCACTCCACTGGCTACCGATAAAATGGAGAATTCTGTTTAAGATTGGCTTACTGACATTCAAATCCTTGCACAATCTGGGCCCTGGATACCTGAAGGACTTGTTGCAACTACATCACACCCCCCACAATCTTAGATCAAAAGGACGTAACACCTTGGTCACCCCCAGAGTCCACCTCAAAACCTTTGGAGACAGAGCCTTTTGTCATGCTGCCCCTACACTTTGGAACTCCCTGCCACACCCAATCAGGACAGCCCCATCCCTGGAAGCATTTAAGTCTAAACTGAAAACCTACCTTTTCAGTCTGGCATTCATGAACATCTGACTATCTCCTCTGTAACACAACCCAGCCTGAAACCCTGTATTAATCTGAGACACAGCTATGCGCTTTGAGTCCTATGGGAGAAAAGCGCTTTACAAATGTTATTGTATTGTATTGTAAAATGTCATGTTTAATCCATTCAGTGAATTTCTGCTAAAAAAAAAATCTGGCATAATAGTTTATAAGCTGTAAGCAATCTTTTAAAGCAAAGTTGAAATGCTGGGTGTTAGACCACTTTAAGACCCCCTGGTGGTGCCTAACCCCTAGACCCCCTGGTGGTGCCTAAACCTAAGACCCCCCCCTGGTGGTGCCTAAAACTAACCACCCCAAAGCCCTCCCTGTACCTATCCCTAACCCCTAGACCCCCTGGTGGTGCCTAAACTTAAGACCCCCCTGGTGGTGCCTAACCCCTAGACCCCCTGATGGTGCCTAAACCTAAGACCCCCCTGGTGGTGCCTAAACCTAAGACCCCCCTGGTGGTGCCTAAACCTAAGACCCCCCTGGTGGTGCCTAAACCTAAGACCCCCCCCTGGTGGTGCCTAAAACTAACAACCCCAAAGCCCTCCCTGTACCTATCCCTAACGCCTAGACCCCCTGGTGGTGCCTAAACTTAAGACCCCCCTGGTGGTGCCTAAACCTAAGACCCCCCTGGTGGTGCCTAAACCTAAGACCCCCCCCTGGTGGTGCCTAAACCTAAGACCCCCCTGGTGGTGCCTAAACCTAAGACCCCCCTAGTGGTGCCTAAACCTAAGACCCCCTATGGATAATAATGTTTTACAAACATTAATAAATAAAAACATTTTAATAAAAAAATTTAAACCTTTTTTTTGGGGTGGATAATAATGTTTTAGAAATGTTTTACAAATAGTGATTGTAAAAAATATATTGGAATTTACGTTAGGTACTGATCGCTTTATTTTGTGAATAATAATGTTTTACAAACAGTAAGGGTTAAAATGTTAAATAATGTTTTAATTAAATAGGATAAATATGTTTAGTATTTTTATAAACGTTATTCGTCACAGGCTCATTTTGTAAAGTTAAATCATCACAAGCACAGTTCTAAAACATTAATAATCTCCGGGCGCCGTTTGTAAAACGTTAATAATCTCCGGCGCCCTTTTTTCCCTGTTCGGCGCCCATTAAACGATATTTATAATGGGAGTGAATGGGGCGCCCTTTTTGTCCACTTGTCTCATGCGCCCAAATCTCCTGCTTCCCAGTCACACAGGCACAACGCTGGACTCTGGCAGGGAGATGAGAGCACAGCTTCTGCTACGTTATACTCTATATTTACACACTTGGCTAGGGGATTGCAGGAGGGGGACAGGGACAGATAGTGGCACAAGGGGACATAAGGAGGCACAGGAGGACAGAGAAAGGCGGAGGCCTGAGAGCCAGAAGGAGTCACAAAGAGAGACAGAAGGGGTCAGAAGGAGGCACAAAGGGGGAAAGAAGGAGGAAAGAGGGCCAGAAGGAGTCACAAAGGAGGCACAGGGGGACTAAAGGAAGCACACGGGACAAAAGGAGGCACAATGGGGGATGGAATGAGGCACAAAGGGGGGCAGAATGAGGTACAAAGGGAGAACAGAAGGAGGCACAGGACAGAAGGAGGCACAGGTGAATTGAAGAAGCCAGACGGAGACAGAGCGAGGTACAGGGGGACAGAAAAAGGCACGAGGGCCAGAAGGAGTCACAAAGGAGAACAGAAGGAGGCACAAGGGGACTGAAGGGGACTGAAGGAGGAACACAGGGGGGCAGAAGGAGGCACAATAGGGGACAGAAGGGAGGCACAATAGGTGACAGAAGGAGACACAATGGGGGACAGAATGAGGCACAAAGGGGGACAAAATGAGGCACAGGAAGGCAGAAAGAGGCAGAGTGGGACTGAAGGAGGCACAATGGGATGCAGAAGTAGGCACAATGGGGACAGAAAAAGGCACAAAGGGGGATAGAAGGATGCACAGGGAGACAGAAGGATGCACAAAGGGGGGCAAAGTTATTCACAAAGGGGGACTGAAGGAGGCACTGGGTGGACTGAAGGAGGCACAGGGGGACAGAAGGAGGAACAGGGAGACAGAAGGAGGCACAGGGGGACAGATGGAGGCACATAGAGACAGAAAAAGTCATAGAAGGGCACAGAGGGGAGCACAGTGGGACAGAGGTGGCACAGGGAAATTGAAGAGGCACATGGAGAGGCACAAAGGGGGACAGAAGGAGGCATGGGGGACAGAAGGACAAACAGGGGGCAAAGATGGTATGGGGGACTCAAAGAGACACAAGGAGACAGAAGGAGCTGCAGAAACAGGTGATATAACACCGGCTGGGGGGCTTAGTGCAGGGGTGGGCTAAGTCCAAGGGCATGGCACCCCCAGGACCAATGGTTTTCCAGGCAATGGCCTGTGATGCCTATGCCTAAAAATTCCCCTGGGCACAGGGAGACAGTAGAAAGCATAGAAGGACACAGAGGGAGGCACAATGGGACAGAGGTTGCACAGGGGGATTGAAGAGGCACATGGAGACAGGAGGAGGCACAAAGAGAGACAGAAGGAGGCACAGGAGGGCAGAAGGAAGCAGAGGGGGACTGAAGGAGGAACATGGGGCAGAGGTAGCACAAGAGGACAAAGGGAGGCACAGGGGGGCATAAGGAGGCTCAAAGGGGCACAGAAGAAGACAGAGGTGGCACAGGGGGACTGAAGGTGGTCCATGGAGATAGAAGGAGGCACAAAGGGGGACAGAAGGAGGCACAGGGGACAGAAGGACAAACAGGGGGCAAAGGTGGTATAGCGGACTGAAGGAGGCACAAGGAGACAGAAGGATCAGCAGAAACAGGTGATATAACACCCGCGGGGCGAGGCTTATTAACCCAGGGGCATGCCGCCCCAGGACCAATGGCACTCCTGGCAATGGCCTGTGATGCCTATGCCTAAAACCACCCCTGCGTAATGCCAAGAGTCAGCTTTATTTATATTTGTGTGTGCTCCATTGTTCTTCAGCTTGAGGGAAGCTTAATAAATCAAGACCATTATCACAATACAGTTTCTGTCTAGGTGAGACCTTGTCGTTGCAGGTACAAAGTTTTCCATTTCTAAATAATGAAAATATACTTTTATGTGCTTTGCTACAGATTTTACGGCTGCTACTTCACCTTCTCCAACAACCACTACTGCTACTACTTCACCTACTCCAACAACCACTACTGCTACTACTTCACCTGCTGGCATTGGTAGGTCTGTTTATCTTCAGATGAGTGTTAGATTAGAGACAAGTTTGTAGTGTTTTAGTGTGTTCAGTGTGTAGTGTTTTTGTGTGTCTGGGAGTGGCCAGTTGCTTTGCTAGGGAGGTGGGAGAAGAGCAGAGATGCAGTACTGTTCTCATATCAATTCATTGTAATGAAAGTAACTGTATCGTGATGGAATGGAGTATGACTGCAAGTCAGTCTGCATGACTGTAAATCATACAGCCAGTAAAGTAATATTCTAAGAATTGTTATTAGTAGACTAATATGTGACTGACATTATCTTCCTGGTTTGCATTCCACGCTTTGCTTTATGCCACTATAAACAGTTTTAGTATAATTGGTCTGGCATGTAGAAACACCTGTATGAACACTACTCACTAATCTGAGAAAAAGACTTACACCTCTCATTTTTTCAGGTACACGTGCCTCCTGGGCTCTTGTTGGTCTTCTTGTTCTCCATCTGCTGGGAACAGTTCTATAAAATGAATCCTGCAGCTCAACAGCTGTTGGTGTAGCAAATCTAATCTACATCTCTGCTGCGTAATATTTCTAATGTGATCACAATTTGTAAAAGAAAATAAATCTTTATTTTATATTTCTCCACTTTATCTATCACTATTGATAATCATTTGTTTCTAAAACTGGTTTAATTAAGTTTTTGGCACTGGCACACAGTCGCTCCTTGGTTTTAGTATTTAAGGGGATGTGATTGTTACTGATACTACGTGCATGATTGACAGTATTATACTGTATGTAAGTTAAGTAGTAATAAATATTTTTTTTCCATAAATGTGTTTTTAACTGACTTTGGAAACTAAAATATATTAATTATCAAGAAAAAAACAATAAAACCAACCATCATACTGCCAGAACAAACAGCAAGGCCACATTCCTACATGATCTTAAGTTTGAGCTACTCCATCTCAGCTATCTGTTTGTTTGAGTCTTGAGTCTTCATGTGACCCCTAAAGTTGGGATCCCCCATAAGTGTGCATAGAGGGGTTTTGTTGGGGGGTGGGGGCATTGGTAAGTTAGTTGGGGGCTGGGACAGAATGGCAGAATGAAATAGTTACAAAGACACATATTTGTAGAGAAAAGCTTTATGTAATAGTACTGAAACAATAAATATACAAGGCTTCCATTAAACCACCATCATTATTGTAAATCTAATGCTGGGTACACACGTTGCGATTTCCCGCGCGATTTGCGGGATCGATGGGATTGATTCGATTATTTCCAACATGTTCGATCGTGTTTCGATGGATACAGCCGTCGATTTTGCATATTAAGTATGCAAAATCGACGGCTGTATCCATCGAAACACGATCGAACATGTTGGAAATAATCGAATCGGTACCATTGATCCCGCAAATTGTGCGGGAAATCGCAACGTGTGTACCCAGCATAAGAGGCTTAGTCACTAAACACTGGTAAGATTACCATGCGCACACACTGCATCATAATTTTACTGGTATTTAGGCAACTAACATCGCATTTCCTACGTAAGGCAAGTGTTGTTAGCATAATGCGTGTTACACAAACAAGCGCGTTATCTAGGTAACAGTTGCGGTATGAGTGCAATGCCCACTTTGTCAGTTGTGTAAATACCAGTAAAACTGCTATGTGCTGTGTGCGCACAGTAAATTTACTGGAGTTTAGTAAATATGCCCCAATATATCCTAATACTACCAGTAAGGAAGTGGAAAGTTCTCACTTTGCCATTAGTTTAGTCAACTCAAAACCAGTTTTCATGAAGTTACGTTTTTGCTAAACACGATGGGCCATATGCAATTAGCTTTTTCTCCTGAGTTTTCTCCTGGGAGATAATTTTTCATCTTCAATATAAAATAACTTTTCAGCATTTTGCTGAGTGGGAGTCCGGTGTTTGAAACATGCTACAAGCACTTCAGGACATGTAAGTTGCCTCGGTGAGAGGTGAAGATGCTGTGCCATGCAGAAAATACTATGGTTGCTTTCTACTGATGGAAGTCTGGTCACTGCTATTAAACTGGTGCTGCAAGTTTGCTATTGTGGGCTGAATATCAAATGTTGGGTTCGCAAATTTCGAATCCGAATCTCCGCAAAAGTTTACGAATCTGGCGAACCGTGCGAGCCTCCATAGACTTCAATGGGCAGGTGAATTCTAAACCTACAGGGACTGTGTCTGGCCACAAAAGGGATGGAAAAGTTGTTTCAAGAGGCCTAACACCTAAACTGTGGCATGCCGGAGGGGGTTCCATTGCAAAAGTCCCATGAAAAATGACACAGTTGACACAAAATCGTATTTTAATCACTAAAGGGCAGAAGTCACATTACATTCCTACATTTGTGGAATAAAGTGCTGCTTTAAAATGTCCAGAGTGTGTACATGTCGATCAGGTAGTGTAAGGGTTATGCTCGCTTCATACTGACAGACCAAACACTGTGTTCACCGAGATTGAGCGCTAACAGGTCTGTAAAGCCATTAGGTGTGTGTGGCGCTGCACATCCGCTCAACTGAACGAACAGCGTGGGCATGTAGCAGAGGGCAGGTACGGAAGTTATTAGTCGAGCTGTATGATAGAACCAAATGGACCAGCTTCAGTGTACAGCCTAATTTTTTTTTTTAGCCCATTTGTGAACACCTCCAAGCTAACTAGTTATGCAACTATGCAGCCATGTTAGAGACAGATGGGAAGTTATTGGTAGAATTGTACGATGGACCCAGTGTACAAACTAATTCTTCTTTTTTTTGTTTTTGTTTTGCTTCTTTGTGAACTCCTCAATGCTAACTTGTTACGCGACCATGCAGCCACGGGAGAGACAGATGGGAAGTTATTGGTAGAAGTGTACAATGGACCCAGTGTACAACCTAATTCTTATTCTTATTTTATTTTTATTTTTGGCTTCTTCATGAACTCCTCCATGCTAACTAGTTACGCGACTATGCAACCATGCGAGAGACAGATGGAAAGTTATTGATATAAGTGTACAATGGACCCAACATAATTCACATTATATATATATATATATATATATATATATATATATATATATGTATGTATGTATATATATATATATATATATATATATATATATATGTGTATATATATGTGTGTGTATATATATATATATATATATATATATATATATATATATATATATATATATATATATATACTGTATATACTGTATATGTATATTTATTTATTTTTGGCTTCTTTGTGAACTCCACTATGCTAACTAGTTATGCGATCATGCAGCCACGCGAGATTGAGTTACATACAGTCTACATATATTTGTTGTAGAGGAGGGTGCAGCAGCAGCAGAGGAGGACTCAGCTGAGGATGATAGCAAAGAGGATGATGGAGGAGGAGTAGGAGAAGAGAAGGTGGCACATTCGTGGGGGTGTCACCAACTCGAATGCAGAGCCACACAGTGGAGGCTTGCCAGCGGTCAGCACATGATGGTGCAGGTTTACACATACAAATTTAATTTGAGAAAAAAAAATAGTTCTGTTGCAGCCAATGTAGCAGAGGCCAGACAATGTCACGGCCTACATATTTTTCCACAAAAAATGATATATTTTTAAGAAAAACAATGTTTGTTGCATCCCTGGTGAATGACACTGATAAGAGAGGCGTTGACTTGGTTCTGCACATGATGGTGCAGGTTTACATACAAATTTAATTTGAGAAAATACATTAGTTTGGTTGCAGCCAGTGTAGCAGAGGCCAGACAATGTCATGGCCTACACATTTTACCCCAAAAATGTATATTTTCTCAAGAAAACAATGTTTGTTGCATCCCTGGTGAGTAACACTGAAAAGAGAGATGTTGACTTGTTTCTGCACATGATCGATGGTACACGTTGTTTACATACAACAATGTAAAAACCTGTGTCGTGTGTATGTACATGGCGATCAGGTAGTGTAAGGGCTAGGGCCGCTTCACATTGACAGACCAAACTACCCATTTACCGCACCTCAAGCAACTGCAATGAGCATTGTCAATAGTTGACACCCTCAGGACATACATGTTAGTCCTCTTGGCAGCAATCTTTCCGTAGTGTTGGCCATGCTCAAGTTCATGAGTGTGCAAGCAATGGCAGTTTTTCAGCACCTATAGATCAGTTGTCAGATGCCAGGCAAGGTGGTGACTGAGAGACATTGGCTTCTTACACTGAAAAATTTCCTTTTTTGAGAAACCTGACTGTGGGCAGATGAGCAGCAATTGCTCACGGTGAGAGGCTGAGTGGAGGGTGGCTGTGAAAGGGACAAGGACAGCAGAGGGTGACATGGCTGAAGAAGCTGGGCCAGGAGGAAGGTGGCTTAGACTTTGTGTGCTAATTTTCCTCATGTGTTGCTCCCATTGGCGTTTATGTTTGGCGCTTAGGTGCCTTATCAAAACAGTTGTACCTAGTTGGGTGTTGGACTTCCCATGGCTCAGAGTCTTGCAGAGGTTGCAAATGGCTTTGCTGTTGTTAGAAGCAGACAAACAAAAAAATTGCCACGCTGGTCAGCTTGGCAGTGCCACTAGCTCCTTTTGATGATCTCCCCCCGCTAGTTACAACTACTTCTACTCCTCCTCTCTGTCATCTGAACTGTCCCCTGCTCTTCATCTCTTGTTGCGGGCACCCATGTGACATCCATGGACACATAATCATCATGATCATCAACTGCTTCACTTGTATCAGACACCTCCAAAAACAGGTACTACAACATCATCATGACACCTTATGTCCATGTGCATACTGATGCCTGACTGAGACATATCAGGTGGTGTAACATCCTTATCGCCTTCATCCTCTGCCAATAATGGTTGTGCATCACTAAATTAATCACAAGAATGTGTGAATATTCCTCTGACATATCAAGTGGAGCGGAGCTTTAGCACACGTGACAAGACTGTATGAGGAAGTAGTGACGGCGGGGAGAAGGGAGCGAGCCTGGATCTTACGCTACAGCAGCCGAGTGGTTCCCGGTACCCAGACTGTTTTCTATGCGCTTTTGACCCATTGAGGCTTGTGAGTGTTCTAGAGTTTTTATCTGTAATAAATTTTTTATGGAATTACGCTATGTACATTGTTTTTAGTTACAGCCTGATATTGATGGATGGTTTTAAGCAGTGAAACGTCTTTACCCCCTCAATTATCAATCCCACCTCCGGAGATTCAGGAGGCCAGTGCGATGAGTGTGGGCACATAGGGGGGTGTCCAGGCACTGGAGCTGGCTTGAGGTGACCCTATATTGTGTTTTCACTTAGTTTAGTATGGTGACGGTGCCCCTGTGAAAACTTTTAAGTGGCAGTATTACACTATATTTGCCTGTTCTTTCTTTGGCATGTGATCATGATTGTCTGGGAAAAAAAGATTAAAAGGACGGCATATTACACCTTACGGTTGGAACCGGGAGGAGCCCCCTAATTTGCCTGAACTGTGAGACTATTTGATCTTTTTGTGTAGCCCTGAGACAAGTGTGCGCGTTTTATTTATATCAAGTGGAGCGGCTGTGGTGGTAGTGGTGGTGGCTGCCGAGCGAGGGGTAATCAGGTGTTCCTGAATCCGAGCACAAGGAGGATGGTGCATCAAGGTTCTGTGCAGAAGCTGTAGAAGATGGGGTGTGCTGTGTAAGCCAGTCAACTACGTCCTCTGAATTTTTAGTGTTGATGGTACATGCCCTCTGAACTCTGGGCATTCTCCCAGGACTGCAGGAAATCACAGCAGCATGACCTTGAGGACCCCTGTGGAGTGGCCTGCCTCTACCTGTCATTCTTCTGAGGGCTACTGTTCCTGCAACAATTGAAAAATAATGCAATGGAGTAGTACTGTGCCTGCTACTTAATGTGGCAACAATTGCAGAAATGTACACAGCTCTGATTGTCAGTGGGCTGTGTAGTGTCACACACAGAGAAATGCAATAGTACGATCAGAATACAGTCTAAACTATTGAGCTGGAGTGCTACTGCGCCTGCAACTGAATGGGCCAACAATAGCAGTAGTACTGTACACAGCTGTGTGTATCAGTGGTCTGTGTAGTGTCACAAACAGAGAAATGCAAAAGTACTATCAGAATACAGTCTAAACCAGGTATTTCAAACTGGTCCTACGAGGGCCGAGATCCTCACACATTTTTGATACAGCTCAAATGAATTGATGGACAGGCGCGTATTTACAAGGGTGCAGCTATGGCTTGAGCCATGGGCGACAAAGCTCTGATGGGCGCCATGCCTGCTCTCAGTGTGACAAATTTCACCCAGCCGATCGCCTGCACAATCTGTTGACATAGCTCACACGCCGCTGCCATGGCACCATGCCGCTCTGTTCAGCCTGCCGTCTGTTTGCAGCACAGCTGTAGTCTATGGCTACCTGTAAGTGAGAGTCACCCAGCATTCAATCCTCTCGTGATGTGCTGGTGACGTCCTCTATCTCTGCCCCGCCCTCTGCTAGGCGCGGATATTCAGAAGGAAGATCAGGCTGGGGAGGATTGATTATGCAGGGCTTGGCTTTTGATCTGCAGTTGCCGGGTCAGTAAATGTCAGGACTGTTGTTTATTCTGTGTTCGGTGTTCATGTGGAATGTGAAGATTCACGCTAAAGTTGCTCTGAAGAATTGTCTGCTAATGGCCCATACTCACGGGCTACAAAGTGTTGCAGCGACCGGTCGCCCGTGAGTATGCGGCGTTGCACGGGCGTGCACCCCGAACTGTCACTCGTCGCTGATGTCGCCGGGCGATCGAACCGCTCAATCGCCTGGCGACAGTCGCCGCTGCAACTCCGCCGCAACTGTCGCTAGTCCGCGTGAGTACGCGGACTAGCGACAGCAACAAGATAAGAAATACATTGGGCTTCCGGCGGGGGGAGGAGCAACAGCGACAGTTTCCGCCGCATCAGTTGCCAGGTCCCTCCGCCGTGTGTATGCGGAGGGACCTGGCGCCGAGCTGTCGCTGGCCTGTCGCGCACACGCTCACGTGTGCTGGCGACAGGCCAAAAAGTTGCCCGTGAGTATGGGCCATTAGACTCCACTTCTTTCTCAAAGCACTTGCATGGAGACTAGAGACAGCCTGACAGCTCATGACTGACATTTGGTGTAAGGGACACAGCCTTAAACATCAGAACACTATTTCTGATATATATATATATATATATATATATAGCTCCAGGGAACCACTACTCACCCCAACATGCTGTGTGACTTGGAGGGAGGGCTCAATGGTGGGCTGCCCTCATTATCAACTTCTGCTATATCTATCTATCTATCCTCTCTCTCCCTCTCCCATTCCCCGTTGGACTAATGCTGGGTACACACGTTGCAATTTCACGCTCTTTCAGCGGGATCGATTATTTCCGACATGTTCGATCGGGTTTCGTTCGATACAGCCGTCGATTTTGCATGTTCAGTATGCAAAACTGACGGCTGTATCGATCGAAACCCGATCGAACATGTCAGAAATAATCGATCGATCGAGTGGGAAATCACAACGTGTGTACCCAGCATAAGCATTTTTAACGTGAGCACTTTTTCAATTAATAGGGAGGGAGGGGGCCCAAATTTATTGGTCTGCCTGGACCCCTTCATGGTCCATATCTGCATCTGGTGCTCTGTCTGTGGCAGGTGTGCCACGATTTTGTGTGTGTGTTGGGGGAGTGGATGGGGTGTTAGGGTGCTCTAATCCAATCATGTGCCGAGTGAAGGCTCTATGGGAGGAGAAGTGCCCTGATTGTATTTGAGCTGTGAAGTAGAATGCTGCTATTCTGATGGGGAGGGGGGGCAATTTCATTGTTTGCCATGGGCGCAATTTTGCCTAGATACGCCACTGTTGATGGGTCTGAATCAGGAAACATGTGGTCCATCAGGTAGAACACATTCCTTTCTTTCTCAGTACATCCTAAACACTGGCATGGTTCTGGCCCTCAAGGCCTGGAGTTGGACACATGTGGTCTAAACTAATGCACTGGAGTGCTACTGCGCCTGCAATTGAATGGGCCAACAATAGCAGTAGTACTGTGCACAACTATGGGTATCAGTGGGCTGTGTAGTGTCACAAACAGAGAAATGCAGTAGCACTATCAGAATACAGTCTAAACTAACAAATTGGAGTGCTACTGCTCCTGCAACTAAATGAGCCAAGTAGCAGTAGTACTGTGTACAGCTGTGGGTATCAGTGGGCTGTGCAGAGGGCCCAACCGCCCCGATTTTGTCGGGACTGTCACGATTTTGGGGGGCTCTCCCGCTATCACGGTATAAGCCCCCAAAGTCCCGGGCAGCAGTGGGCAGTGAGGGTAAAAAAAAATATTCAAGTGCCAGCCGCGCCTAAGTGGGATGCGGGCATCACATTACTACCTCCCTCCCTCCCTTGAAATCTGCCCCCTGTGTGTCCCCCGTTAGCAGAGTGCGCAGGGCAGTGGAGCGGGCTGTCATCTTACCGACATTAGAGTGACCAGATTTTTGTGGGTCCAACCTGGGACGGGGAGGAGGGCGGGGGGGGGGGGGAGGCGCGGCAAAAAGTTGGGAGGACTGAGGAGCGCGCAGCGACGAAGACGGGGGGAGGGGCGAAAAATGGGCGTGGCTCTGACATTGTATGGGCGGAGCTAACGTAATGATGTAACAGCGAGGCATAAGAAAGCCGTGTTTACGCCATGATGTGGACAAACGAGACTTTGCATCATGGGTGTTCAGAAACTGTGTGATGCTAATAGTATACCGTAACCACAAAGCAGCAAACATAGCCATCTATGACCATTAAATAAAAAATGCAGTAACAGTTACCCCGGACACCAGAAAATAAACGCAATAGGCAACATGTCAGCACAAAATAACCGCAATGCGGGCAACATGTCAGTATAAAATAAATGCAATGCGGGCAAACATGTCAGTATAAAATAAATGCAATGCGGGCAAACATGTCAGTACAAAATAAATGCAATGCGGGCAACATGTCAGTACAAAATAAACGCAATGCGGGCAAACATGTCAGTACAAAATAAACGCAATGCGGGCAACATGTCAGTACAAAATAAACGCAATGCGGGCAAACATTTCACCAGAAAATAAGCGCAATGCGGGCAAACATGTCAGTACAAAATAAACGCAATGCGGGCAAACATGTCAGTACAAAATAAACGCAATGCGGGCAACATGTCAGTACAAAATAAACGCAGTGCGGGCAAACATTTCACCAGAAAATAAACGCAATGCGGGCAAACATTTCACCAGAAAATTAACGCAATGCGGGCAAACATTTCACCAGAAAATAAACGCAATGCGGGCAAACATTTCACCAGAAAAGAAACGCAATGCGGGCAAACATTTCACCAGAAAAGAAACGCAATGCAGGCAAACATTTCACCAGAAAAGAAATGCAATGCAGGCAAACATTTCATCAGAAAAGAAACGCCATGCGGGCAAACATTTCACCAGAAAAGAAACGCAATGCGGGCAAACATTTCACCGGAAAAGAAACGTAATGTGGGCAAACATTTCACCAGACAAGAAACGCAATGCGGGCAAACATTTCACCAGAAAAGAAACGCAATGCGGGCAAACATTTCACCAGAAAAGAAACGTAATGTGGGCAAACATTTCACCAGAAAAGAAACGCACTGCGGGCAAACATTTCACCAGAAAAGAAACGCAATGCGGGCAAACATTTCACCAGAAAAGAAACGCACTGCGGGCAAACATTTCACCAGAAAAGAAACGTAATGTGGGCAAACATTTCACCAGACAAGAAATGCACTGTGGGCAAACTTCACCTGGAAAAAAAGCATTTACTCACCTGGCAGAAGTCTCCGGCCTCTGGTGCGCTCCTCCCGGGACCACCTTCCCCCTGCATATCTCCTGCGCTGACAGGGCTACGGCAAGATGGCGCCCGAAGCCCTGTACTGGAGACACAAATAGTCTCCAGTACAGGGCTTCGGCAGCCATCTTGCCGTAGCCCTGCTCACCTGCCGGTGTCGGAACACCGGAAGAGGAGGCTGGAGCGGGGCTGCAGGCAATGAACTGGCACGGCGTCTATAGACGCCGCTGCCAGTTCATGAGGAGAGAGTGGCCAGAGTCCCGAGGCCCGGACGTCCCGCTGCTGAAAGCGGGACGTTTCCCGGGACCTCATTAAGCCTGGGACAGCGGACCCCGAATCCGGGACGCATCCCGGGCAATCCGGGACGTCTGGTCACTCTACCGACATCCATCCACACGTACCAATGTCCGGCTTCACTCTGCTTCCTGTGACGTCACAGGAAGCTGGATGAAGACAGATTTCGGTACACGTGGATGGGCGCAGGTAAGATGACAGCCCGCTCCGCTGCCCTGCACACTCTGCTAACGGGGGACACACAGGGGGCAGATTTCAAGGGAGGGAGGTAATAATGTGATGCCCACATACCAGTTATGCGCGGCTGGCGTCTCAATAATTTTTTTTTCACAGTGGCACCCATCCTCACCCTCCTCCCCACCTACGGGCACCCTTACCCTCCTCCCCACCCACGGGCAGGGTGTATGAGGGATATATTTATTTAAAAAAAAATATAAGGGCATCAATATTAATTTTTAAAAAATCTTCAAAAAAACTTTATGGTAGGCATGACTATGGTGTGTGTTGGGGGTGTGGTTAGGGGTGTGTGTTGGGGGTGTGGTTAGGGGTGTGGCCTGTGTCCCGGTTTCTTATTTTAAAATGTTGGGAGGCATGGGCTGTGTAGTGTCAGACACAGAGACATGCAATAGTACTATTAGAATTTTTAGTGTTGATGGTACATGCCCTCTGAACTCTGGGTGTTCTCCCAGGACTGCAGGAAATCACAGCAGCATGACCTTGAGGACCCCTGTGGAGTGGCCTGCCTCTACCTGTCATTCTTCTGAGGGCTACTGTTCCTGCAACAATTGAAAAATAATGCAATGGAGTAGTACTGTGCCTGCTACTTAATGTGGCAACAATTGCAGAAATGTATACAGCTCTGATTGTCAGTGGGCTGTGTAGTGTCACACACAGAGAAATGCAATAGTACGATCAGAATACAGTCTAAACTAATGCACTGGAGTGCTACTGTGCCTGCAACTGAATGGGCCAACAATAGCAGTAGTACTGTGCATAGCTGTGGGTATCAGTGTGCTGTGTAGTGTCACACACAGATTCATTCAATAGTACTATCAGAATACAGTCTAAATTAATGCACTGGGGTGCTACTGATCCTTCAACTAAATGTGGCAACAATAGCAGTAGTACTGTGCATGGCTGTGGGTATCAGTGTGCTATGTAGTGTCACACACAGATTAATTCAATAGTACTATCAGAATACAGTCTAAATTAATTACGGTGACCAGACGTCCCGCATTAGCCGGGACCCGTCCCGCTTTCGGGGTCTGCTGTCCCGGGCTGCCTCCCGCTTTCAGCCGCGGGAGGTCCCGGCTGCAGGACTCTGGCCACCTTCAGATACACTTGGCCGCATCATGCCCGCCCCGCAGCTCGCTGTCCTGCCCGCCCTCCAATCACCCTCCTAGTCCTGCCCGCCCTCCAATCACGCGGCCTCCTCCTGGCCGCCTCAACTCCGCCCTGTACTGTAAGTACTGAGCAGCCACTGAGCAGCCCACCCACCAATCGCGGTAGCACCGCCCTATGACTGCTGCCGTGCTCCAATCGGAGTTGCTGCCGGGCACCGGTGCGAAAAAGATGAGGCTCACTCTGGCATGCTCTACCCCCCAACTGACGTGACGAGGAGACAACCAGCAGAGAAAAAAGTATGGTGAGAGCGCTCTGTCTTTGTCTCCTGTCACACTGTCACCCTCCTTCCCAGTTACTGTCACCCTCCTCCCCAGTAACTGTCACCAACCCAGCCACCCTCCTCCCCAGTTACTGGCACCCACCTACCCACCCACTGTCACCCTCCTCCCCAGTAACTGTCACCCACCTACCCACCCACGGTCACCCTCCTCCCCAGTAACTGTCACCAACCCAGCCACCCTCCTCCCCAGTTACTGGCACCCACCTACCCACCCACTGTCACCCTCCTCCAAAGTAACTGTCACCCTCCTCCCCAGTAACTGTCACCCACCTACCCACCCAGTCACTGTCACCCTCCTCCCCAGTAACTGTCACCCTTCTCCCCAGTAACTGTCACCAACCCAGCTGCCCTCCTCCCCAGTAACTGTCACCCACCTACCTACTCAGTCACTGTCACCCTCCTCCCCAGTAATTGTCACATACCTACCCACCCAGACACTGTCACTACGGTGACCAGACATCCTGCTTTCCGGTTCCCCAGTCCCGGCCTGAAATTTGTCCCAGGAAACGTCCCGGTTAGGCCAGCGGACGTCATCAATGGCCATGTGCCCCGCCTCCTCCCTCCGTGATCCGACCTGTCTCCCAACCATGCGGCATAATAGCCATGTGCCCCGCCTACTGCGCCTCTATCATCCAATACGTCATCCTCTGACTCACTGTCACCCTGCTCTCCTCTAAACTGTCACCCTCTTCCTCCTCCCCACTGTCACCCTCCTCCTCCCCACTCTCACCCTCCTTCTTCTCCCCGCTGTCACCTTCCTCCCAACCCAGTATCGCCCTCCTATCCCACCAACACCCAGTGGGAGGGGGAACATTTAATGCATTTAAGTCTGAGGTAACATTTGCTGCATTTAACATATGTGAGGTAACGTATTTTTCACATGTGTCAGAGGTACCATCTGCTACATTTAATGTTTACTGCATTAAATGCCCGCCGACTTTAGCGGTTAATAGCAAAGCCCTTTAAATGCCAGAAACACCAAATGTGTAGGGAATGTTAAGAAGAATAGTGGGAACACGAAGAAAAAAAAATTGTTCAAAAAGACCTTATAGTTTTTGAGAAAATCGATTTTAAATCTTCAAAGAGGAAATGTATCTATTTAAATCGCGTACTGACATTTCCGTGGAAACTTTTTCCGCCGACTTTAGCAGTTAATAGCAAAGTCCCCTTAAATCCTAGCAACACCAAATTTGCAGGATATGTTAAAAAGATACTGGGAAACAATATTTAAAAAAAAAAAATTTGAAACATTTTATTTTTTTATTTTTTTAAATTAAAATTTGTGGGTTATGTTCAGAGTGTGGGAATTTTTTTTTGAAAAAAATGACGTGGGGTCCCCCCTCCCGAGCCTCTGTAACCCCTTATCTCGCATGCAGGCTGGGATAGCCAGAATGCGGAGCCCCGGCCGACTGGGGCTTCGCACCCTGAGCTATACCAGCCTGCATGGTCCATGGTATGGGGGGGGGCTTCGGGGGGGAGGGGCGGCCAAGCCTTCCCCTCCCCCCCGGAGCCCTTGTCCAATCTATGGACAAGGGGCTCTTCCCCACCTCCGGTGCCCCAGGAGGAGGTGGGGGCGACGACTCCCTGGGGGGGGGGGTTCATGGTGGCATCTGGGAGTCCCCTTTAAGAAGGGGACCCCCAGATGCCCACCCCCCTCCCAGGAGAAATGAGTATAGGGCTACTTTGTACCCCTTACCCATTTCCACAAAGGGTTAAATGAAATAAAAACACAACAACGAGAAAAGTCCTTTAATGTTCTAAATTAACCAGAAATACTTACCTGTACCTTTAAGAAAAAAATCCCACGTCAATTAGGTCCCACGACAGTATCCTCTATCTTGCGACCTTCTGTTACATCTTGATTGAAGATCTCCGCCGCCCCGACACCACACACGCCGCCTCCGCCGCACTGCTCTTAGCTATACTTAGTATAGCTAAGAGCAAAAAGCATCTGTAAATTTTAGCTCCAATGGTCCCCATTGGTTCCTTAACAGACCAATGGGGATCAGGGATTGGTCGATAAGGAACCAATGGGGTGCCTTGGAGCCAAAATTTACAGATGCTTTTTTGTTCATGGGTGCATTGGGTGCCAGCATGGGTGAGGGTGACAGGTGGGGGGAGGCAGGTAGGGCAGCGGCAGCTAGCGCTAATGCGTCTATATAGACGCATAGACGCAACTCTCAGCTATACTTAGTATAGCTGAGAGCAGTGCGGCGGAGGCGGCGTGTGTGGCGTCGGGGCGGCGGAGATCTTCAATCAAGATGTATCAGAAGATCGCAAGATGGAGGATACTGTCGTGGGACCTGATTGGCGTGGGATTTTTTTCTTAAAGGTACAGGTAAGTATTTGTGGTTAATTTAGAACATTAAAGGACTTTTCTCGTGGTTGTGTTTTCATTTCATTTAACCCTTTGTGGAAATGGGTAAGGGGTACAAAGTACCCTTATACTCATTTCTCCTGGGAGGGGGGTGGGCATCTGGGGGTCCCCTTCTTAAAGGGGACTCCCAGATGCCACCATGATCCCCCCCAGGAAGTCATCGCCCCCGCCTCCACCTGGGGCTAGGGAGGCGGGGAAGAGCCCCTTGTCCATGGATTGGACAAGGGGTTTCGGGGGGAGGGGGAGGCTTGGCCGCCCCTCCCCCCCGGAGCCCCCCCATACCATGGACCATGCGGGCTGGTATAGCTCAGGGTGCGAAGGCCCAGTCGGCCGGGGCTCCGCATTCTGGCTATCCCAGCCTGCATGGGAGACAAGGGGTTACAGAGGCTCGGGAGGGGGGACCCCACGTTGTTGTTTTTTTTATTTATTTCCCACACTCAGAACATTAAAAAAAAATTGATCGCAAATTTTAAAAAAAAATGACGTGGGGTCCCCCCTCCCGAGCCTCTGTAACCCCTTGTCCCCCATGCAGGCTGGGATAGCCAGAATGCGGAGCCCCGGCCGACTGGGGCTTCGCACCCTGAGCTATACCAGCCCGCATGGTCCATGGTATGGGGGGGCTCTGGGGGGGAGGGGCGGCCAAGCCTTTAAGAAGGGGACCCCCAGATGCCCACCCCCCTCCCAGGAGAAATGAGTATAGGGGTACTTTGTACCCCTTACCCATTTCCACAAAGGGTTAAATGAAATAAAAACACAACCACGAGAAAAGTCCTTTAATGTTCTAAATTAACCACAAATACTTACCTGTACCTTTAAGAAAAAAATCCCACGCCAATCAGGTCCCACGACAGTATCCTCCATCTTGCGATCTTCTGATACATCTTGATTAAAGATCTCCGCCGCCCCGACGCTACACACGCCGCCTCCGCCGCACAGCTCTCAGCTATACTAAGTATAGCTGAGAGTTGCGTCTATGCGTCTATATGGACGCATTAGCGCTAGCTGCCGCTGCCCTCCCTGCCTCCCCCCACCTGTCACCCTCACCCATGCTGGCACCCAATGCACCCATGGGTGCCAGCATGGGTGAGGGTGACAGGTGGGGGGAGGCAGGGAGGGCAGCAGCAGCTAGCGCTAATGCGTCTATATAGATGCATAGACGCAACTCTCAGCTATACTAAGTATAGCTGAGAACAAAACGCATCTTTAAATTTTGGCTCCAAGGCTCCCCATTGGTTCCTTATCGACCAATGGGGATCCTCCTAATCCCCATTGGTCTGTTAAGGAACCAATGGGGACCATTGGAGCTAAAATTTAAAGATGCTTTTTGCTCTTAGCTATACTAAGTATAGCTAAGAGCAGTGCGGCGGAGGCGGCGTGTGTGGCGTCGGGGCGGCGGAGATCTTCAATCAAGATGTAACAGAAGGTCGCAAGATAGAGGATACTGTCGTGGGACCTAATTGACGTGGGATTTTTTTCTTAAAGGTACAGGTAAGTATTTCTGGTTAATTTAGAACATTAAAGGACTTTTCTCGTTGTTGTGTTTTTATTTCATTTAACCCTTTGTGGAAATGGGTAAGGGGTACAAAGTAGCCCTATACTCATTTCTCCTGGGAGGGGGGTGGGCATCTGGGGGTCCCCTTCTTAAAGGAGACTCCCAGATGCCACCATGAACCCCCCCCAGGGAGTCGTCGCCCCCACCTCCTCCTGGGGCACCGGAGGTGGGGAAGAGCCCCTTGTCCATGGATTGGACAAGGGCTCCGGGGGGGAGGGGAAGGCTTGGCCGCCCCTTCCCCCGAAGCCCCCCCCATACCATGGACCATGCGGGCTGGTATAGCTCAGGGTGCGAAGCCCCAGTCGGCCGGGGCTCAGCATTCTGGCTATCCCAGCCTGCATAAGAGACAAGGGGTTACAGAGGCTCGGGAGAGGGGACCCCACGTCATTTTTTTCAAAAAAATTCACACACTCTGAACATAACCCACAAATTTTAATTTAAAAAAAAATAAATACAATTTTTCAATTTTTTTTTAAATATTGTATCCCAGTATCTTTTTAACATATCCTGCAAATTTGGTGTTGCTAGGATTTAAGGGGACTTTGCTATTAACTGCTAAAGTCGGCGGAAAAAGTTTCCACGGAAATGTCAGTACGCGATTTAAATAGATACATTTCCTCTTTGAAGATTTAAAATCGATTTTCTCAAAAACTATAAGGTCTTTTTGAACAATTTTTTTTCTTCGTGTTCCCACTATTCTTCTTAACATTCCCTACACATTTGGTGTTTCTAGCATTTAAAGGGGCTTTGCTATTAACCGCTAAAGTCGGCGGGCGTTTAATTTTCCCACGGTCAGAAGAAGAATATTCAAAATCGATTTTCTCAAAAACTATAAGGTCTTTTTGAAAAAAAAATTCTTCCCTCTTGTTCACAATTTTCTTCTTAACATTCCCTGCAAATTTGGTGTTTTTAGCTTTTAAGGGGGCTTTGCTATTAAACATTAAAGCCGGCGGGCAGATATTTTCCAAACGGCAGCAAAGCAAGGGTTAAAATGATAAATATCGTTTGGGAGCAATACAAATATAAATATAAACGATAAATATCGTTTTTAAAGCCGGCGCCATTTTTTAGCTGTCAAAAACGAAAAATAACTAGCGATAGTGGTTCTCTATGGGGCGCCGTTTTTTAACTACGATAACTGGCGCCATTTTTAACGGACCCGTGATTTAGGGCTGGTCCTGTGTCTGGTGTATTCAGGTTTGTTGTTGTAAGGTAATGTGAAACACTGGGCCAGCTGATAAAAGTGCAATTAGAGGGCAGGCAAGCTGGTAAATATACACAACATGATGCAGAGGAGGGTCCGTTGGAAAAAATCTGTCTGGTCTCTCCCCATTGTTAAAATGACTGCATGTGCAGATAAGGTGTTAAACAGGTTGAAAAGTTTTGACAGTCCCTAGACTCCAGGAGGGCTGCTTTCTGACTTGTGTGAGAGACTGACAGGGACAGCAGTCATATTACCCGCAACTAGCCTCTGTGTAATGTGGGACTGCAATACAGATTAGCTCTCTTCTCCATTTCCAGATATTCTCAGTCTCACTCCACTCCACCTCTCTCAGGGCTAGTGCACGACAAAATCGCAATAGCAATCGCTAGCAATTTCTGAATGCGACTTTGTGAAGCGATTTTTGAAAGAATTACTCCAATAAATGCTACCTGCAGCATGTTTGCGATTTTGAAAAAATCACAACGCTGCTGTGGGAACACCCTCATAGGGTAACATTAGCCCAGCGCTTTTCAAATCGCTGTAAATTTGAAAAGCGCTCAGAAGCACTCTTGGTGTGCACCAGCCTCCATCATTCACCTTTGTTTCCCTCTTTCCTTAGTGCTGGGTGTTTGTGTCTTCTTGTCATACAGGAAAGCTAAATAAAAGTGCAATCCTGGTGAGGCAAATATCTTCTTCCCTCTCTTTCAGCTTTTCTCTCCTCATTATTTCTCTGCATAAGGGCTCAGACACACTATAAGGTAGTGAAAACAGGGATTAGTAGAGATGGTGGTGAAGGGGAGGACATAGGTAGGTGTATTGGGGGAGGGGGGGGGATATGCCTTGAGGGAATTATAGTGCCCATACCTCTGTTGACTTGACAGCCGATCAACCAACTGTTTTGATATTAGCGAATCGGATAAAACATTTTGGGTGAAAGTTTGTTGAATGTATCAATCTGAGATGTTGGGAAATCTCGGGCCAATGTGGTTGTCAGGTGCGATAATCATGGCGTGCGATAACCACAAATTATAGACAAGATGGAAACCTCGGCCGTTGTCCCTCAAAATGTATTGTACCCCCCTGATGCCTGTACTTTACCTGTCACACTGTTCACAGTGTGTCCTTGCTGTATTTCCGCATTGGCGCTTCACGTGACTACTGGCATATACGACATGGGGTGAATGTGTGACATAATTTGGCCTGAAGCTACCATGATAACAGGCCTCTAGTCTGTGTTTCCACCCAGGCCAAAAGGTCCCAGTCCTCCCCTGGTAGCAGCATAGTGTGTGTGTGTGTATAGTGTATGTGTACTGTGTGCTGTGTATAGTGTGCTGTGTATGGTGTGTGTGCACGTGTATAGTGTGTGTGTATAGTGTGGTGTGTGTGTGTAGTTTGTGTGCATGTGTATAGTGTGTGCGTGTATAGCGTGTGTGTGTGTATAGTGTGCGTGCGTGTGTATAGTTTGTGCGTGTGTATAGTGTAGGGTGACCATGCGTCCTCTTTTCCCCGGACAGGTCCTCTTTTTCAGACCTGTCCGGGGCATCCGGCCGGTTTTTTGAAATGCCCGGGGAAGAGCGTAGGGTGGTCAGCATAGAGGCGAGGCACGCCCCCCGCTTGGGGCCTCACACTGCGGGGGGGCCTCGCTTTGCTGCTGCTGGCAGCGGGCGGACACTGGGCGGCAAGTGTGCGGGCACCTGGCGGAACAGCGAGAGAGAGATTTTCCCACTTACCTTCCTCAATCCTGCCAGCTACTATCTACTTCCTGTCCCGGCGTCTGCCGGTATGGTAACAGCGCCCCCTGTGATGACGTAACCGCCTGTCATCACAGGGGGAGCTCTTACCAATGCGACGTGCGCCGGGAGAGGCTGAAGATAGAAGTTCTCTGCAGGATCCAGGCAGGTAAGTGGAAACTTCTCTCCCTGCCGCTGCGCAGACCCTCCTGGCCTAGGCATCTACCTATCTAACCTATCTAACCTACACTGAGGGCATATACCTATCTAATCTATACTGGGGCATATACCTATCTAAGCTATATTGGGGGCATATACCTATCTAACCTATACTGGAGGCATATACCTATCTAATCTATACTAGGGACATATACCTATCTAATCTATACTGGGGGCATATACCTATCGAATCTATACTGGGGGCATATACCTATCGAATCTATACTGGGGACATATACCTATCTAATCTATACTGGGGGCATATACCTATCTAATCTATACGGGGGCATATACCTATCTAATCTATACTGGGGCATATACCTATCTAATCTATACTGGGGACATATACCTATCTAATCTAT
This sequence comes from Hyperolius riggenbachi, assembly GCF_040937935.1. Taxonomy (NCBI): domain Eukaryota; kingdom Metazoa; phylum Chordata; class Amphibia; order Anura; family Hyperoliidae; genus Hyperolius; species Hyperolius riggenbachi. Next base: position 156,328,977 of record NC_090652.1, on the reverse strand, counting down.
ACTGGGGGCATATACCTATCTAATCTATACTGGGGACATATACCTATCTAATCTATACTGGGGACATATACCTATCTAATCTATACTGGGGCATATACCTATCTAATCTATACTGGGGACATATACCTATCTAATCTATACTGGGGCATATATCTATCTAACCTATACTGGGGGACATATACCTATCTAATCTATACTGGGGGACATATACCTATCTAATCTGTACTGGGGCATATACCTATCTAAGCTATACTGGGGGCATATACCTATCTAAGCTACACTGGGGGCATATACCTATCTGAGCTATACTGGCGGCATATACCTATCTAAGCTATACTGGGGGGCATATACCTATCTAAGCTACACTGGCGGCATATACCTATCTAATGTATACTTGGGGCATATACCTATCTAAGCTACATTGGCAGCATATACCTATCTAAGCTACACTGGGGGCATATACCTATGGTGTAGGGTTGTAATAGATACAAGTGTGAACTAGGAGGATAGTCTCTTGACCGACTACTCCTTACCTCCAGTCCACTTGGTCACATTTCTTAGCATTTTGATCAGCATATTTGTTCCCTTTTATGTATTAATATTAAAAGTTAAGTTTTATGAATCGCCAATAGGGTATATCTTCGTTAAACTCTTAGAATCAGGTGTGTTTCTGGCATATACCTATCTAAGCTACACTGGGGGCATATACCTATCTAAGCTACATTGGGGGCCTATACCTATCTAAGCTACACTGGGGGCATATACCTATCTAAGCTACACTGGGGTCATATACCTATCTAAGCTACATTGGGGGCATATACCTATCTAAGCTACACTGGGGGCATATACCTACCTATCTAAGCTACACTGGGGGCATATACCTATCTAAGCTATACTGGGGGCATATACCTATCTAAGCTACACTGGGGGCATATACCTATCTAAGCTTCATTGGGGGCATATACCTATCTAAGCTATACTGGGGGCATATACCTATATAAGCTACACTGGGGGCACACCACCTATCTGAGCTATACTGGGGGCATATACCTATATAAGCTATACTGGGGGGCATATACCTATCTAATGTATACTGGGGCATATACCTAACTAAGCTACACTGGGGCCATATTCCTATCTAAGCTATACTTAGGCCATATTCCTATATAACCTATACTGCGGACATATACCTATCTAAGCTATACTGGGGCCATATTCCTATCTAACCTATACTGCGGACATATACCTTGTCCACACATTTGAGGGGAAATCTGCTGCCAATCTCATTGCATTTTGTGGAGAAATCTTCTGCGAATCTGATTGCATTTTGTGGTTGACCGGCCCTCCACCATGTGGTCTGGGAAAAAAAAAGTCCCTCCATGCCCACGAAGTTGGACAGATCTGACGAAGGCGCAGAGCGCCGAAACACATCATGATGTCACACGCCTACTGACCACCAGCCACGCCCACCTCACAACGAGACGGAGCCCAGACGATCGGGGACTCGCGCTGCCGGCCACAGCGCGGCATCCTCCCCTGTTGAGTTAAGCGGTTGGCTGTCCGCTGACAAGCGAATACACAAATTATGTTTGTGAGTATAACTTTTAAATTCCAATAGACCACCTTTTACGATTAATGCGCTATGGCGCGCTCCATTTCTCTCTGATTGTTTTGCCAAGTTACCCTACTACGGAGCGTCGCAGTGCATGACATCATTAGAGGAGTACATCTCTGAGTGGTCACCCAGGAACAGAAGCGCAAGATATCGTTCTTTGTGTTTTTCTTGCAATGCTGTGTTATATTTCCTCCAAGTAAAACGCCCCTTGGTATGCCCAAATAACTCAATTTTAGTTTCATCAGTTCACAGCATCTTATTCCCAGTCTCTGCACTAGCCACACAGCCCCATGGCATGATGGAACCACCACTACGTAGATAGTAGGTGTTTTTCTTGCAATGCTGTGTTCTTTTTCCTCCAAGTATAACGCCCCTTGTTATGCCCACATAACTCAATTTTAGTTTCATCAGTTCACAGCACCTTATTCCAAAATTAAAGTGGTCTAACACCCAGCATTTCAACTTTGCTTTAAAAGATTGCTTACAGCTTAGAAACTATTATGCCAGATTTTTTTTTTTTTTTGCAGAAATTCACTGAGCTAGAAATCCTCCTCCCTGCTTAGGTTTAGTTACAAATGTATCTATTTACAATGTAATAAACAAACACCTCTCTGAGAGAACAAAGAGGGCTTCCCCGGCAGGCTTTTCAGAGGTATATTTGCATTCCAAACAAAGATACATTTGTAACTAAAGGAGCCATACACTGGTCGATTTGCCATCAGATTCGACCAGATCCCTATCTGATCGAATCTGATCAGAGAGGGATCGTATGGCTACCTTTACTGCAAACAGATTGTGAACCGATTTCAGCCTGAAACCGTTCACAATCTGTTGTGGTGGTGGTGGTGCTGCCGCCGCTTCCCCCGCCCGCATGCCCGCATACATTACCTGCTCCGCCGGCGCGACTCCAGTCCCCAGGTCACCGCTGCTCCGTCTCCGCTCTGGTCTCCGGCCCTGGCATGCTTTACTTCTTCCTGCCCAGCAGGAAGTTTAAACAGTAGAGCGCCCTCTACTGTTTAAACTTCCTGCCGGGCAGGAGGAACTGAAGCATGCCGGAGACCAGAGCGGACACGGAGCAGCGGTGACCGGGGGTAGTCGTGCCGGCGGAGCAGGTAATGTATGCGGCTCTATTGCGTCGGTCATCGGGTACTCGAACGCCGCTAGCGACGCGCTCTCTACCCGCGGGCGATCGACGCTAATTTTCCGCACGGAGCGATCGACTGGATCGGACGAAAAGGATCGAAATTCGGCGTGTAGCGCGAACGATTGGCAGCAAATTCGATTCCAGTGATCGAATCTGCTGTCGAAACGGCGGCAAATCAGGTCAGTGTATGGCCAGCTTAAAGCTAAGCACAGATGCGGATTCCTAGTTAAATCCAACACTAAAATGTCATGTTTAACCCATTCAGTGAATTTCTGCTTAAAAAAAAATCTGGCATAATAGTTTCTAAGCTGTAAGCAATCTTTTAAAGCAAAGTTGTAATACTGGGTGTTAAACCGCTTTAAGCTGGCTTGTCCAAATGTGCTTTAGCATACCTCAAGCGGCTCTGTTTGTGCTGTGGGTGGAGAAATGGCTTCCTCTGCATCACTCTCGCATACAGCATCTCCTTGTGTAAAGTGCGCCGAATGGTTGAGCGATGCACAGTGACTCCATCTACAGCAAGATGATGTTGTAGGTCTTTGGTGCTGGTCTGTGGGTTGACTCGGACTGTTCTCACCATTCGTCGCTTCTGTCTATACAAGATTTTTCTTGGTCTGCCACTTCGAGCCTTAGCTTGAACTGAGCCTGTGGTCTTCCATTTCCTCAGTATGTTCCTAAATGTGGAAACAGACAACTGAAATCTCTGAGACAGCTTTCTGTATCCTTCCCCTAAACCATGATGTGAACAAGTTTGGGAAGCCTTGTTAATCATCATAATTTTCCTGTGTAAATCGTTGGTTCTTACGATAAAAAATGTCAGTTAAATATATCATATAGGAGACACACACAGTGATATTTGAGAAGTGAAATAAAGTTTATTGGATTTACAGAATTGTTTAAATAAAATTAGGCAGGTGCGTAAATGTTTGTAAATTATTGGCTTGGTAAGCTCAGTGGCCCCTGACCTACATACACAGGTGAATCCAATTATGAGAAAGAGTATTTAACCACTTGAGGACCGCCCCCAGCCGATGGGCGGCGGCAAAGACCGGGCCCAAATGACCGCAATACGCCCATCAGAGGCGGCTGTGAGGCGATCGCCGCCGGCAATAGGCTCCGCCCACCCTGCTCGGAAATTAATTAGCAGCGCCGGCGGGTTTCAAATGCGGCGATCGGGCCAATCAGAGGAGTATAATACACTTTGTTATTGTAATTGTTCTGGGTAGTCTCAGAGGAATACCCCCTAAATTTAGCAGTCCACCATGGCAAGAAAGGGGTATTCCGATGATGAGGTTCTCAGGTACATGGCCCAGTCGAATGAGGATGATTGGGACGCCTCATTCGACGAATCTTCCGGGTCAGAGTTTGAACCTGAATTGAGCAGTGGCTCACTGACCAATAGTGATGACGAGGTTGAGGTCCCGGCTAGAGCCAGGCGTACCACACCCCATGTTGTTGGACAGCAGGTGGAGCAGGATCAGCCTCAAGGGCAGCAGAGTGGTGTTCGTGCTGGTCTGAGATTTCATGGTGGGGCAGGCACCAGCAGCACAACATCTCCTGGACCTAGAACCAGTACTTCCGTAGACCCTGGTGAAGTGGCGAGCACCAGCATGGAAGTTGAAACTGGTTCGGTGGCACGTGCAGTAAGATCCCAATCGCAGCCACCAAGAAGACGGGCCCGTACTACCCCTAGTTTACCAGAGGTGCTGGCAAACCCAAATTGGCAGTCCCCTGATTCCGCCGCACCCGTACTTCCCCCTTTCACCGCCCAGTCTGGAGTCCAGGTGGAGACAGATAATCTAGGATCGGCCCTAGACTTTTTCTATCTGTTCTTCACCCAGGATCTCTTAGACTTAATTGCGGCAGAGACCAACCGTAAGGCCACACAATATATAACCGCCAATCCGGAAAAGTTCCTTGCCCAGCCTTTTCGGTGGAAACCAGTCCAAGTTTCCGAAATTAAATTTTTTTTGGGCCTTCTCCTTCACACGAGACTAGTAAAGCAGAATGTGTTGCGGTCTTATTGGTCTACGGACCCAGCATATCATGTTCCCCTGTACTCTGCTGCCATGTCCAGGACACGATTTGAGAACATCCTGTGCTTCCTGCACTTTAATAACAACGAAACCTGTCATCGAAGTGACCACCCTGCTTTTGACCGGCTCCACAAAATTCGACCCCTTATAGACCACCTGTCATCCAGATTTGCAGATGCTTATATCCCTGACCAGGACATCTGCGTAGACGAGTCCCTCGTACGTTTTACCGGGCACCTTCGCATCAAACAGTACATCCCAAGCAAGCACACCCGGTATGGGGTGAAACTGTATAAGCTCTGTGAAAGGGCCACAGGCTATACATCTTATTTTAGGGTCTATGAGGGAAAAGACTCAAAATTGGAGCCGGTCGGATGCCCTGACTACCTGGGGAGCAGTGGAAAGGTTGTGTGGGACTTGGTGTCACCCTTGTTCCAGAAGGGGTACCATCTTTTTGTGGACAATTATTACACAAGTGTGGCCCTCTTTCAGCACTTAAAAATAGAAAAATTTCGATCCTGTGGCCCCGTGCGGCCTAGTCGCCGGGGCTTCCCCCAACGGCTCATTACCACCAGACTTGAACGGGGGCAGAGGGCCGCCTTGTGTGCTGACGACCTGCTCGCGGTGAAATGGAAGGACAAGAGGGAGGTTTACTTCCTGTCCACCATTCACGCAGACACGACAGTTGAAATTCAACGGCGAACTGAGGTCATTGAAAAACCCCTCGTCGTCCACGAGTATAATACTAACATGGGAGGGGTGGACTTCAATGACTAGAGGTTAGCGCCCTATTTAGTTGCCCGAAAAACAAGACGCTGGTATAAAAAAGTGTCTTTTTACCTCATTCAATTGGCAATTTACAACAGCTTTGTTCTCTACAGTAAGGCTGGGAGAACTGGATCGTTTATTCAATTTCATAAACAGATCGTGATGGAACTCCTGTATCCAGGAGGTGCCGTGGCCCAACCCCAAGATGCAACTAGCCGGCTGCATGGAAGGCATTACGCCTATCCAATTCCGAGTACCCCAGGTCACCGAATCCGAAGAAAACGTTGTTGTGTCTGCAGCAGGGCTGGAATAAGGCGTGACACCACTGTTTATTGTCCCACCTGTCCTGACCAGCCTGGCCTATGCCTAGGGGAGTGTTTTGAGAGGTACCATGAGCAGGTACACTATTAGAGAGTAGGGAACTCCAATCACAGCAGTAGGCACACAAGGGTCTCTCAGTGCTATTTCACACTGCTGCGATGCATTAGGGCAAAATGCCTAGCGAAAGTCACACTTTGCGGTCCCCCCCCTACGCCGGAAGTGCTTGACTTAACGCTAGTGCATGCCTACGTTACTGCGTGGCTTCTGTGGCAATATCGATCGGCCCGGAAGTCATGTTAGTCTATGGCGACGCAGTTCATTACTAGGCTTAATGCTACTCTTGTGGTATTGCCTGAAGGTCTGTTTTGGATGATACGGTGCGGCGGGCTCGACCCACCGGTATGTCAATATGCAGTGTGAAACCAAACATCGGGTTTCCAGAGACCCTAATACGCAGGGCTGCCAGAAACCTCTCCTTTCACTTGGGTCAAATTGCGTAATGTACTTCGCCACAACTCTGTGCGATTTGCACTTGGCACATTGTCCCATGGGGGAGTAGAGGTTTGTCCTTGGGAGGTAAGTTAAGAAAAAAAAAAAAAAAAAAAAAAAAACAGGTAAGCAAAAAAGTTAATGTTTGGTTCGCAATGTTAAGGTTTTGATTGAAAAAGTTCAAAGTTTATTAATGTTAATGAAGTAATTGCTTTGCTGCTTGCTTGTTTTTTGTTTTTTTTTGTATTTTTTTTCTCTTTTTCCATCCATTAACCTTCCAGGTGGACCGAGCGAACGACTAACCAGCTGCAGCACTGATGGTGCATCCTGACAGAACATTGCACGTCTGTCAGGTTACACAAAATCGGTGCATGCAGCGCTGCAGGACGAGATTTCTCCTCCGCGGTCAAAAAGATACGTTTGCCGAGGCATATGGGCCGAGGAGTGGTGTTGGGGTTCATACGCTTTGGCAAGCACTTTGTAACAAAAAAGAACTCTGGCAATGATTTGTTCATCCACATCGATCGGTGTGAATGGATAAATCAGGTTTGCCAGGGCATACGAGCTGGTGGGTTTGGATTTTTGGGGCGGCAGCTCCTATGTCCTGGCAGACGCCTTCCCCTCCTTTTTGTATTGTTTTGTCTTTTTTCTTCTCTCTTTTTTCTATCCAGACCGACCAATCAGCTGCAGCACTGATGGTGCATCCTGACAGCATTGTGCTTCTGTCAGGTTACACAAAATCGGTGCATGCAGCGCTGCAGGACGAGAGTTCTCCTCCACAGTCAAAAAGATACTTTTTTACTCTTTTTCCATCCATTAACCTTCCAGGTGGACCGAGCGAACGACTAACCAGCTGCAGCACTGATGGTGCATCCTGACAGAACATTGCACGTCTGTCAGGTTACACAAAATCGGTGCATGCAGCGCTGCAGGACGAGATTTCTCCTCCGCGGTCAAAAAGATACGTTTGCCGAGGCATATGAGCCGAGGAGCGGTGTTGGGGTTTCATATGCTTTGGCGAGCACTTTGTATCAAAAAAGAACTCTGGCAATGATTTGTTCATCTACATCGATCGGTGTGAATGGATAAATCGGGTTTGCCAGGGCATACGAGCTGGTGGGTTTGGATTTTTTGGGCGGCAGCTCCTATGTCCTGGCAGACGCCTTCCCCTCTTTCTTTTTTTCAATTTTTTTTGGCAGATATTTATTCATCCACATTGATTGATTGATTGTTTGATGTTAATTTTTCCTTTCAGTCCAGAGTGCATTACCCTTATGCCCAATATAAGGAGTAGCAGAAACTCCTAATACTGGCCATACATGTAATGATTGCAGAGACCCTAAAATGCCAGGACAAGTTAGCAGAAATTGTGGTTTTGTTTTTTTTTCACAAAATGTCATTTTCCGCAAACTTGTGACAAAAAATAAAATTTTCTATGAACTCACCATGGCCCTCATGGAATACCTTAGCGTGTATTCTTTCCAAAATGGGGTCATTTGTGGGGTTTGTTAACTGTCCTGGCAAGTGGGGGGGGGGGGTGCTAAATTGTAAGCACCCCTGTAAAGCCTGAGGGCTCGTTTCCACTATTGCGGTGCAGAATCGCCTGGATTCCACCGCTGTTGAAATTCCATGAATTAGCATGCGGATGCGAACTTTTGCGCGTTTTTTGCCGCGAATTCGCATGCGAATTCGCATAGGTGAGGGTATATGCGAAATTAACCATGTCACTGCCTGTTTGAATTACATTGGTACCTATGCGAATTCGCATGCGAATTCGCATGAAAATTCGCATACCATAGCCGCATGCGAATTTCCTATTAAATACATTAGCGGCGATTCGCATGCATTCCACTCGCAGGCGAATTCGTTGGCTCTTTTGTGCGTTTTTTTACCGCTGAAAAAAACGCACCTCAACAACGCTACAGTGGAAACAGGCCCATCCACTTGCATTACATGTGCGAATCTGCATGCGTTGGACGCATGCAGATTCGTGATAGTGGAAACGAGCCCTCAAGGTGCTCATTGGACTTTGGGCAACTTAGCACAGTTAGGGTGCAAAAAAGTGCCACACATGTGGTATTGCCGTACTCAGTAGAAGTAGTATAATGTGTTTTGTGGTGTATTTTTACACATACCCATGCTGGTTGGGAGAAATCTCTCTGTAAATGACTATCTTTTTATTTTTTTACACACAATTGTCCATTTACAGAGATATTTCTCCCACCCAGCATGGGTATGTGTAAAAATACACCCCAAAACACATTAAACTACTTCTCCCGAGTGCGGCGATACCACATGTGTGGCACTTTTTTGCTCCCTAACTGCGCTAAGGGGCCCAAAGTCCAATGAATACCTTTAGGATTTCACAGGTCATTTTGAGAAATTTCATTTCAAGACTACTCCTCACGGTTTAGGGCCCCTAAAATGCCAGGACAGTATAGGAACCCCACAAATGACCCCATTTTAGAAAGAAGACACCCCAAGGTATTCCATTAGTAGTACGGTGAGTTCATAGAAGATTTTATTTTTTGTCACAAGTTAGCGGAAATTGATTTTTATTGTTTTTTTTTTTCCACAAAGTGTCATTTTCCGCTAACTTGTGACAAAAAATAAAATCTTCTATGAACTCCCCATACTACTAACGGAATACCTTGGGGTGTCTTCTTTCTAAAATGGGGTCATTTGTGGGGTTCCTATACTGTCCTGGCATTTTAGGGGCCCTAAACCGTGAGGAGTAGTCTTGAAACGAAATTTCTCAAAATGACCTGTGAAATCCTAAAGGTACTCATTGGACTTTGGGCCCCTTAACGCAGTTAGGGTGCAAAAAAGTGCCACACATGTGGTATCGCCGTACTCAGGAGAAGTCGTATAATGTGTTTTGGGGTGTATTTTTACACATACCCATGCTGGGTGGGAGAAATCTCTCTGTAAATGGACAATTATGTGTAAAAAAAAAATAAATTGTCATTTGCAGAGAGATTTCTCCCACCAAGCATGGGTATGTGTAAAAATACACCCCAAAACACATTAAACTACTTCTCCCGAGTGCATCGATACCACATGTGTGGCACTTTTTTGCACCCTAACTGCGCTAAAGGGCCCAAAGTCCAATGAGTACCTTTAGGATTTCACAGGTCATTTTGAAAAATTTAGTTTCAAGACTACGCCTCACGGTTTAGGGCCCCTAAAATGCCAGGACAGTATAGGAACCCCACAAATGACCCCATTTTAGAAAGAAGACACCCCAAGGTATTCCGTTAGTAGTACCGTGAGCTCATAGAAGATTTTATTTTTTGTCACAAGTTAGCGGAAATTGATTTTTATTGGGTTTTTTCACAAAGTGTCATTTTCCGCTAACTTGTGACAAAAAATAAAATCTTCTATGAACTCCCCATACTACTAATGGAATACCTTGGGGTGTCTTCTTTCTAAAATGGGGTCATTTGTGGGGTTCCTTTACTGTCATGGCATTTTAGGGGCCCTAAACCGTGAGGCGTAGTCTTGAAACGAAATTTCTCAAAATGACCTGTGAAATCCTAAAGGTACTCATTGGGCTTTGGGCCCCTTAGCGCAGTTAGGGTGCAAAAAAGTGCCACACATGTGGTATCGCCGTACTCAGGAGAAGTAGTATAATGTGTTTTGGGGTGTATTTTTACACGTACCCATGCTGGGTGGGAGAAATATCTCTGTAAATGGACAATTGTGTGTAAAAAAAAACAAAAAATTGTCATTTGCAGAGAGATTTCTCCCACCCAGCATGGGTATGTGTAAAAATACACCCCAAAACACATTAAACTACTTCTCCTGAGTACGGCGATACCCCATGTGTGGCACTTTTTTGCACCCTAACTGCGCTAAGGGGCCCAAAGTCCAATGAGTACCTTTAGAATTTCAAGGGTCATTTTGAGACATTTGTTTTCAAGACTACTCCTCACGGTTTAGGGCCCCTAAAATGCCAGGACAGTATAGGAACCCCACAAATGACCCCATTTTAGAAAGAAGACACCCAAAGGTATTCCGTTAGGAGTACGGTGAGTTCATAGAAGATTTTATTTTTTGTCACAAGTTAGCGGAAAATGACACTTTGTGAAAAAAACCAATAAAAATCAATTTCCGCTAACTTGCGACAAAAAATAAAATCTTCGATGAACTCACCGTACTCCTAACGGAATACCTTTGGGTGTCTTCTTTCTAAAATGGGTTCATTTGTGGGGTTCCTATACTGTCCTGGCATTTTAGGGGCCCTAAACCGTGAGGAGTAGTCTTGAAAACAAATGTCTCAAAATGACCCTTGAAATCCTAAAGGTACTCATTGGACTTTGGGCCCCTTTGCGCAGTTAGGGTGCAAAAAAGTGCCACACATGTGGTATCGCCGTACTCAGGAGAAGTAGTATAATGTGTTTTGGGGTGTATTTTTACACATACCCATGCTGGGTGGGAGAAATCTCTCTGTAAATGGACAATTGTGTGTAAAAAAAAATCAAAAGATTGTCATTTACAGAGATATTTCTCCCACCCAGCATGGGTATGTGTAAAAATAAACCCCAAAACACATTATACTACTTCTCCTGAGTACGGCAATACCACATGTGTGACCCCCTTTTGCAGCCTAGGTGCGCTAAGGGGCCCAACGTCCAATGAGCACCTTTTGGCTTTACAGGGGTGCTTACAATTTAGCACCCCCCAAAATGCCAGGACAGTAAATACACCCCACAAATGACCCCATTTTGGAAAGTAGACACTTCAAGGTATTCGGAGAGGGCTATGGTGAGTCCGTGGCAGATTTCATTTTTTTTTGTCACAAGTTAGCAGCAATGGAAATTTTTTTTTTTTCACAAAGTGTCATTTTCCGCTAACTTGTGACAAAAAATAAAATCTTCTATAAACTCACCATGCCTCTTTGTGAATACTTTGGGATGTCTTCTTTCCAAAATGGGGTCATTTGGGGGGTATTTATACTATCCTGGAATTTTAGCACCTCATGAAACCTGACAGGTGCTCAGAAAAGTCAGAGATGCTTTAAAATGGGAAAATTCACTTTTGGCACCATAGTTTGTAAACGCTATAACTTTTACCCAATCCAATAAATATACACTGGATGTTTTTTTTTTTTAGCAAAGACATGTAGCAGAATAACTTTCGCGCTCAAATGTATAGGAAGTTTTACTTTATTTGAAAAATGTCAGCACAGAAAGTTAAAAAAGTTATTTTTTTGACAAAATTCATGTCTTTTTTAATGAATATAATAAAAAGTAAAACTCGCAGTAGCAATCAAATAGCACCAAAAGAAAGCTGTATTAGTGACAAGAAAAGGAGGTAAAATTCATTTAGGTGGTAGGTTGTATGACCGAGCAATAAACCGTGAAAGCTGCAGTGGTCTGAATGGAGAAAAAGGCTCTGGTCCTTAAAGAGACACTGAAGCGAAAAAAATATATGATATAATGAATTGGTTGTGTACTATGAATAATTACTAGAAGATTAGCAGCAAAGAAAATATTCTCATATTTTTATTTTCAAGTATATAGTGTTTTTTCTAACATTGCATCATTCTCTAATATGTGCAGATTACACAACACTCAGTATTCAAAATGATTCTTTCAGAGCAGTCTGTGAACTAATGAACTCTCCTCTGCCAGAGGAAAAGTAAATAGTTAACTAACAGTTGAGATAATAGAAGTCAGAAAACAGCCCTCTCCACGACTTTTGAAAGTCGTAGAGATAACAACTGGAGTTTCTTAACTCTTCCTGTACTGGAAACAATTAGACTGATGTGTCTTATCTTAATGTTTTATTTCTTAGCTGTACTACACATATAAATCATAATATCATAGTTTTTTTTTCACTTCAGTGTCTCTTTAAGGGGCAAAAAGACTGTGGTCCTCAAGTAGTTAAGGGGGTCAATTGTAAGTTTCCCTCCTCCTTTTAATTTTCTCTGAAGAGTAGCAACATGGGGGTCTCAAAACATTTCTTAAATTACCTGAAGACAAAGATGGTTCACCATCATGGTTTAGGGGAAGGATACAGAAAGCTGTCTCAGAGATTTCAGTTGTTTGTTTCCACATTTAGGAACATACTGAGGAAATGGAAGACCACAGGCTCAGTTCAAGCTAAGGCTCAAAGTGGCAGACCAAGAAAAATCTTGTATAGACAGAAGCGACGAATGGTGAGAACAGTCCGAGTCAACCCACAGACCAACACTAAAGAGCTACAACATCATCTTGTTGCAGATGGAGTCACTGTGCATTGTTCAACCATTCGGCACACTTTACACAAGGAGATGCTTTATGCAAGAGTGATGCAGAGGAAGCCTTTTCTCTGCCCACAACACAAACAAAGCTGCTTGAGGTGTGCTTAAAGAGACACTAAAGCGAAAAAAAAAATTATGATATTATGATTTGTATGTGTAGTACAGCTAAGAAATAAAACATTAAGATCAGATACATCAGTCTAATTGTTTTCAGTACAGGAAGAGTTGAGAAACTCCAGTTGTTATCTCTATGCAAACAAGCCATTAAGCTCTCCGACTAAGTTAGTCATGGAGAGGGCTGTTTTCTGACTATTATTATCTCAACTGTTCCTGGACTATTTACTTTTCCTCTCCCAGAGGAGATGTCATTACTTCACAGACTGCTCTGAAAGAATCATTTTGAATGCTGAATGTTGTGTAATCTGCACATATTATAGAATAATGCAATGTTAGAAAAAACACTATATACCTGAAAATAAAAGTATGAGAATATTTTCTTTGCTGCTAATCTTCTAGTAATTATTCATAGTACACAACCAATTCATTATATCATATTTTTTTTTTTCGCTTCAGTGTCTCTTTAAGCACATTTGGACAAGCCAGCTTCATTTTGGAATAAGGAGCTGTGGACTGATGAAACTTAAATTTAGTTATTTGGGCATAACAAGGGGCATTATGCATGGAGGAAAAAGAATACAGCATTGCAAGAAAAACACCTGCTACCTTCAGTAAAATATGGTGGTGGTTCCATCTTGCTATGTCACGGCTTATCAACCAAAGGCCCTAAGCTGGAAACAGGGAACTCTGGTTAACACGGGGCAGGAGTGCTCGCAGATCCAGTCGTTGTAGCAAGCAGGAACTGGAGACTCCCGCAGGACGGGTCTGGTACTGCAATGACCCGTACACCAGAGATGATGTTGCCACGCAGGTCCTGTAGAAGAATAACAGAGAAGCAGATCCTTGAACGGTCCGAGGTCGGAAATAGAGCGGGTAGTCAGACAGACAGGGTTCGGCAACGGAGCGGGTTCTCAGACAGGCAAGGTTCGGCAACAGATCGGGTAGTCGCGCAAAGCAGGGTTCGGCAACAGAGCGGGTTATCAGACAGGCCAAGGTCAGCATGGAGCAGGATCAGAAATCAGGCAGACAAAGTGTCACATCACGGGAGCAAACTTGCTGCAATACCACAGCACAGAGGTCTGGGCTCTCCAGGCTTAAATAGGCCATTTGGCGCGCACCGCGCGCACAGCGTAGTGCATCACGCATGCACGGCGCAGCACGTCACGCACGCATACGCAAACGCGCATACGCAAATGCGTATACGCAAACACACGCGCGCGCATGTGCACACATGCGCAACAAGAAGGAAATGCATATAACAGCCGTCTTTGCGCGCACAGCACTCATGGCAACGCCTTGCGGCACCAACGCAACGCGCGCTAGAGAGCACCGACAAACCACCCTGCAAGGAGGCCCGCCGAGACCCCCCAGGACGACTGCCAGCATCAGTGTGTGCCAGCCGCCTCACCTGGAAAGGTAACTGACCGTGACAATGCCCCCCCCCCCCTTAAGGGCAGCCTCCGGATGCCTCTTGGGCTTGGTTTGTCAGGAAACCTCTGATGGAACCTTCTCACCAAAACAGGTGCATGAACAAAAGAGGCTGGTTCCCAGGTGTTGTCCTTAGCTCCATAGTTCTTCCACTTAATAAGATATTGTAGCCGGCTACCCCTCCATCTGGAATCAAGAATGTCCTCAACTTCATATTCTTCTTCCCCATTCACTATATCTGGTGGAGGTGGTCCTGAATTCTGTCCAAGAAAAAGGTCCGGAAGTACTGGCTTCAATAAAGAAACATGAAAGACAGGATGAATACTGAGGTTGCTGGGTAGTTTAAGTTCATAGGATGATTGTCCAATGGATTGTCCAAGGTAAGCCCATCATGGGAATGAAGTGCGCCATCTTCGTCAATCGATCCACCACTACAAAGATCGTGTTAGCCCCATCTGCATTTGGTAAATCTACAATAAAGTCCATAGAAATTGAATGCCATGGTCTAGGAGGGACAGCTAGTGGATTCAACAACCCCCATGGTTTGAGATTCGACCCTTTGCTCCGGTTACATACTTGACATGACTTGACATACTTTTCACAATCCTTTTGCAAAGCAGGCCATCCGAATGCACGTTGTACTAATTCCTGTATTTTTGCAACCCCAAAGTGTCCAGTCAACTGATGGTCATGGCACAGTTTGAATACCTCCAACTGATGATTTTCTGGTACAAAGATCTTATCTTTGAAAAGCCACAACCCATATTTGGCTACCAACTGTGTTCTCATCTTGTCCGGTGGGTCTGAAGAATCTTGACGAAGTCGCTCTATTAAATCAGGTTGTATTAATAAAAAATTCTGTTTAGAAAGAACAGTGTTCATTTCTTTTGGCATCTCTTCTTCTGGGAGCATGCGAGACAAAGTGTCCGGCTTAGTGTTCTTTGAACCAGGACGATATGTGATGTGAAAAGAAAATCTTGAAAAAAAAAGTGCCCATCTCGCTTGTCTTCGGTTAAGTCTTTTTGCTGTCTTCAGATACTCTAGATTCCTATGATCCGTGTCGATTAGAATATCCTGAGAAGCCCCTTCCAGTAAATATCTCCACTCCTCCAAAGCATACTTGATAGCTAACAATTCCCTGTCTCCCACATCATAATTCCTCTCCGCATCTGACAATTTCTTAGAGAAAAAGGCTATGGGGTAGAGAATTGCTTTTTCACCTGATCTCTGTGACAAAACTGCACCCACTGCTGAGTCTGAAGCGTCCACCTCAAGAATGTATGGCACGGCCGGGTCAGGATACTTGAGAATGGATGCGGACGTGAATAGTCTTTTTAGCTTCTCAAAGGCGCATTGAGCTTCTGACGTCCATTTAAACGAAATATGTTGCCAGGTCAGACTTGTGATAGGTAGAATAATAGCGGAAAAGTTCTTAATGAATTTTCTGTAGAAATTTGCAAATCCTAAAAATCTTTGTACTGCTTTTCTGTTGACGGGGGCTGGCCATTCAAGAATAGCCTGAACTTTCTGTGGATCCATGGTAAATCCCTCTGCAGAGATAATAAGTCATCAACACAGAACCTGATTAATAAGAATAATTAACAAGATATTCCCTCACCAGGGGATAAAACTTAACATTTATTGTTTACATTAAAATTACCTATAGTTTACTGTCATAATTGGTACTATACACATAAGTTGATACAGTAGTTTGTGTACACAGGGAGTAAATACTCCTCCTACTTCAACTTAGGTTAATCACTTTTACTGCTTAAACAAAACCCCCCACCATAAATAAACAACCCGACATGTTTCACTTCCTGTTGGAAGCTTTCTCAAGGGAACAAAAGTGCAGTGCTATAAGTGCATATAGTGCTAGGATGCATTACAAAGCAGTAAATTACATTAAAATCATTATTAGTAACGAAGCGTATAGGCCTATGACAGCAGCCTAACCGACATGGCTGCAAATGCCCTTCTTTTATACTCAACAGAGGTCACATGGGGTGGGGGTGGAGTACCAGCATGCACACTCCCCCCTAATCCCTAATTTGTCATTGGTATTGACCCCTGTCAATCAAATCCTAACTAATCATAGAAGGGCTCCATAAGTCCCCATAGTGTTGGAAATAGGTTCCTGGAGTCAAAAATACAACATAATAAGATCATATCCATGCCCCCCGATCTCTCATCTTGCTATAGCACTGTAAATATAAAACCATCCTGTACGTGGAACATAGAAAAAAACCTAAGTCTAAAGAACGCCGATAATACGGTGTTCCTATTGGTTCCCAGAGGTCACATGGTCCATCCAAATGTAGACCAATGAGAGAGTGGCCCATCCAGCCACGACGCCGTGGTAAATTAGTGATTCGCCTTCCTGTATGAGACCAATCAGCCGCATGAAAATTCTGTCCGCTCCCCCATCATTGGTCAGTAAGGTGGCGGTGGGCGGGACAGAAGGCATAACATCCAACGTCTTTGACGCATAATAGTACGGGCGAAGCAAAGTTTACAGGCTCGCTATAGATACGCCCTCCATGCTGCCATAGGTGCAAACGGCAGACAGGGGCATATACGAGATATGTAAACAGAACCTGCCTACTGGCTCTCAATTGTACGGGACTCCGACCATGTAATAGATAGAGGTGCACATACTTTGTTTAAATATAGTTACTATTCAGCCCTATTAGGTTAACCACCCAATTCAGGGATTACTCAATCTATCTGCAAGCAAATATAAATATAGATAAATACTCGATCTCCAGTTTAATATACAGATCAAATTATATTGTTGGTCACAGAACACATGAGAGTTGCTATATGGATCTCAGATCAAAGTATAGAGAGTCTATAGCTCATCGGTGGACATATATAGGTAAGTTGTATAAAGATTTTTTCACAGCATCTTCTTTACAAACAATTCAGGGAACAATAATGCACAGTGCACGGGGATAGCCCGATACCAATTAATAACCTTTACAATAAATCATGCCATTATACAGTAGGTTAATAAATGTATAACCATACCCATGGATCATGCCAATATACAGTAGATTAAAAGATGGAAGTAGAGAGGTCACTTAGAATTGCAAAAGGCCAGAATAAAAGGAGGGGGGAAGAGGGGAACTCATGGGGGTCTATAAAAAGTGAGTATATGTAAAACCCTCATTAAGACCTCCCGGAGAGAAAGTGCCCATCCTATATATCCATCGGGCTTCAATTTGTCTTAGTTTTAGGTCCAGATTGTCCCCCCTTGGGCCCATCCTCCATTGTTGCATTACCCAATATCTCAAACAGCAAGGGTCCCCATCATGGAATTCCTGAAAATGTCTTGCGACAGATGTATTGCGCTTGTGCTTTATGTCTCCTAGATGTTCCAAGATACGTACTTTGACTGCTCTGGTTGTTTCACCTATAAACACACATGGGCAGGGGCATTTTATTGCATAGACCACTCCCTCCGTGTCGCAATTATAGAAATCCCAAATATCAAAAATCCTTCCATTCTTGGGGACCTCAAATCGCTTGCATTTTTCCACATAATCACAAGCTTTGCAATTTCCACACTTATACATTCCGTTCAGATCCTTGCTTAGCCAAGTTTTATTCTTTCCTTTTTGGCCTTTTTTTTGCTGGTGACAGGAAGGAGTGCGTGAGTGAGTCACCCAGATTTCTCCCACTCTTATATGTAAATTGTGGAAAGGTTGGCAAAATCTCTTTTAATTGAGGATCTAACTGTAATAGGGACCAATGTTTCTCCATTATTTTTTTTAATATTTTGTGATTGATTAGTATATTTATTAATGATTCTAGTTTTTCCCACATCTGTCCTCTCTCTTACTTTCGGTGTTAGAAGCTCTCGTCTATCTGTATTTCTTGCTTTTTCCTCTGCTGTATATAATACATTATTAGGATATCCCCTTGCCTGGAATCTTCTCTTAAAGTGGACCCAAACTAAAAATACAAGGATTTCAGAAATAAAATCTATTTTCTAAATTATAATAATAAATAGCAGCCTTTTTTCAGCTGCATGATGACAAATATAAAATATTTTACATTTATTGGAGAAACTCCTCCCTTCCTTTCATATTGCCGGCAAATAATCTGGCAAACTGGTGGAGTAGATGGTGTCCAGCAAAGGAGGAATTGATAATGGCTGCCACCTGTATAACTCTAGTTATGCAAAGAGGAGGGTGAAAAGCATGCACTGAAATGCTCATAGGCTTGAAGGAGTGTTTATTTATATTTGTATGTGTCAGAGTGGTGCAACTAAATATTTTGAATTAAAAAAATGTTTGGTTTGGGTCCGCTTTAAGGGTACAGCATTCACTATCAAAATCTCTCTGACTCGAACAATTTATTTTCGCTCTCAGGAATTGCCCCTTTGGGATCCCCCTCTTAAATGGTTCAGGGTGGTAGCTATCCCATGACAGAAGGGAGTTTGTGGAAAACTCGCCATTCATAAGTTTATATGAATAAAAAAGCCAATGAGAGAGATGAACTTGCTTTGAATGTTCTGAATTCCCTGCTGGATGAGAATAGCACGGGGGTGGTACAATTGGATACACCAACAAGTAATTTGCCTACAAAAAGTAAATTTTGTCCAAGTATCAGCACCTATCCTTCAATCCAATGTTTTCTTCACGTGGTTGTAAAAAAACTAAGACAAATTGAAGCCCGATGGATATATAGGATGGGCACTCTCTCTCCTGGAGGTCTTAATGAGGGTTTTACATATACTCCCTTTTTATAGACCCCCATGAGTTCCCCCTTCCCCCCTCCTTTGATTCTGGCCTTTTGCAATTCTAAGTGACCTCTTTGCTTCCATCTATTAATCTACTGTATATTGGCATGATCCATGGGTATGGTTGTAAATTTATTAACCTACTGTATAATGGCATGATTTATTGTAAAGGTTATTAATTGGTATCGGGCTATCCCCGTGCACTGTGCATTATTGTTCCCTGGATTGTTTGTAAAGAAGATGCTGTGAAAAAAATCTTTATACAACCTATATATGTCCACCGACCACCGATGAGCTATAGACTCTCTATACTTTGATCTGAGATCCATATAGCAACTCTCATGTGTTCTGTGACCAACAATATGATTTGATCTGTATGTTAAACTGGAGATCGAGTATTTATCTATATTTATATTTGCTTGCAGATAAATTGAGTAATCCCTGAACTGGGTAGTTAACCTAATGGGGCTGAATAGTAACTATATTTAAGCAAAGTATGTGTACCTCTATCTATTACATGGTCGGTGTCCCGTACAATTGAGAGCCAGTAGGCAGGTTCTGTTTACATATCTCTTATACGCCCCCGTCTGCCGTTTGCACCTATGGCAGCATGGAGGGCGTATCTATAGCGAGCCTGTAAACTTTGCTTTGCCCGTACTATTACGCGTCAGTGACGTTGGATGTTATGCCTTCTGTCCCGCCCACCGCCACCTTACTGACCAATGATGGGGGAGCGGACGGAATTTTCATGCGGCTGATTGGCCGCATACGGGAAGGCGAATCACTAATCTACCACGGCGCCTTGGCCGGATGGGCCACTCTCTCATTGGTCTACATTTGGATGGACCATGTGACCTCTGGGAACCAATAGGAACACCGTATTATCGGCGTTCTTTAGACTTAGGTTTTTTTCTATGTTCCACGTACAGGATGGTTTTATATTTACAGTGCTATAGCAAGATGAGAGATCGGGGGGCATGGATATGATCTTATTATGTTGTATTTTTGACTCCAGGGACCTATTTGCAACACTGTGGGGACTTATGGAGCCCTTCAATGATTGGTTAGGATTTGATTGACAGGGGTCTATACAGTGGGTTGCAAAAGTATTCGGCCCCTTGAATTTTTCCACATTTTGTCACATTACTGCCACAAACATGCATCAATTTTATTGGAATTCCACGTGAAAGACCAATACAAAGTGGTGTACATGTGAGAAGTGGATCGAAAATCATACATTATTCCAAACATTTTTTACAAATAAATAACTGCAAAGTGGGGTGTGCGTAAGTATTCAGCCCCCTGAGTTAATACTTTGTAGAACCACCTTTTGCTGCAATTACAGCTGCCAGTCTTTAGGGTATGTCTCTACCAGCTTTGCACATCTAGAGACTGAAATCCTTGCCCATTCTTCTTTGCAAAACAGCTCCAGCTCAGTCAGATTAGATGGACAGCGTTTGTGAACAGCAGTTTTCAGATCTTGCCACAGATTCTCAATTGGATTTAGATCTGGACTTTGACTGGGCCATTCTAACACATGAATATGTTTTGTTTTAAACCATTCCATTGTTGCCCTGGCTTTAAGTTTAGGGTCATTGTCCTGCTGGAAGGTGAACCTCCGCCCCAGTCTCAAGTCTTTTGCAGTCTCCAAGAGGTTTTCTTCCAAGTTTGCCCTGTATTTTGCTCCATCCATCTTCCCATCAACTCTGACCAGCTTCCCTGTCCCTGCTGAAGAGATGCATCCCCCGAGCATGATGCTGCCACCACCATATTTGACAGTGGGGATGGTGTGTTCAGAGTGATGTGCAGTGTTAGTTTTCCGCCACACATAGCGTTTTGCATTTTGGCCAAAAAGTTCTATTTTGGTCTCATTTGACCAGAGCACCTTCTTCCACATGGTTGCTGTGTCCCCCACATGGCTTGTGGCAAACTGCAAACGGGACTTCTTATGTTTTTTGTTAACAATGCCTTTCTTCTTGCCACTCTTCCATAAAGGCCAACTTTGTACAGTGCATGACTAATAGTTGTCCTATGGACAGAGTCTCCCACCTGAGCTGTAGATCTCTGCAGCTCGTCCAGAGTCACCATGGGCCTCTTGACTGCATTTCTGATCAGCACTCTCCTTGTTCGGCCTGTGAGTTTAGGTGGATGGCCTTGTCTTGGTAGGTTTACAGTTGTGCCATACTCCTTCCATTTCTGAATGATCGCTTGAACAGTGCTCCGTGGGATGTTCAAGGCTTTGGAAATCTTTTTGTAGCCTAAGCCTGCTTTAAATGTCTCAATAACTTGATCCCTGACCTATCTTGTGTGTTCTTTGGACTTCACGGTGTTGTTGCTCCAAATATTCTCTTAGACAACCTCTGAGGCCCTCACAGAGCAGCTGTATTTGTACTTAGATTACACACAGGTGCACTCTATTTAGTCATTAGCACTCATCAGGCAATGTCTATAGGCAACTGACTGCACTCAGATCAAAGGGGGTGAATAATTATGCACACAACACTTTGCAGTTATTTATTTGTAAAAAAAATTTGGAATCATGTATGATTTCCGTTCCACTTCTCTTGTGTACACCACTTTGTGTTGGTCTTTCATGTGGAATTCCAATAAAATTGATTCATGTTTGTGGCAGTAATTTGACAAAATGTGGAAAACTTCAAGGGAGCCGAATACTTTTGCAACCCACTGTACCAATGACCAAATAGGGATTAGTGGGGAGTGTGCATGCTGGTACTCCACCCCCACCCCATGTGACCTCTGTTGAGTATAAAAGAAGGGCATTTGCAGCCATGTCGGTTAGGCTGCTGTCATAGGCCTATACGCTTCATTACTAATAATGATTTTAATGTAATTTAATGCTTTGTAATGCATTCTAGCACTATATGCACTTATAGCACTGCACTTTTGTTCCCTTGAGAAAGCTTCCAATAGGAAGTGAAACATGTCGGGTTGTTTATGTATGGTGGGGGTTTTTGGTTAAGCAGTAAAAGTGATTAACCTAAGTTGAAGTAGGAGGAGTATTTACTCCCTGTGTACACAAACTACTGTATCAACTTATGTGTATAGTAACAATTATGACAGTAAAATATAGGTAATTTTAATGTAAACAATAAATGTTAAGTTTTATCCCCTGGTGAGGGAATATCTTGTTAATTATAGAGATAATAAGTCCCAGGAACTGAATTGTATGTTGCTCAAACTCACATTTTTCAGCTTTAGCATAAAGGCTGTGAAGTCTTAGTTGTTCCAATACCCGACAAACTTGTTTCCTGTGTTCCTCTAATGATGCAGAAATAATCAGGATATCATCCAAATACACTACTAGAAAATGATCAATAAACTCCCTTAGAACGTCATTAATGAAATGCTGAAAGGAGGCTGGTGCATTGCAAAGTCCAAATGGCATAACCAGGTATTCAAAATGACCATAACGTGATCTAAAGGCTGTCTTCCACTCATTCCCTTCTCTTATCCTCACCAGGTTATAAGCGCCTCTAAGATCCAGCTTTGTAAAAATGTTGGCGTCCCGTAATTTCTGAAACAGTTCCGGCATGAGTGGTAAGGGATATCTGTTCTTGATGGTGATCTTGTTCAATTCCCTGTAGTCGATACAAGGCCTGAGAGTTCCATCTTTCTTTTGTACAAAGAAAATTCCTGCACCAGCAGAGGACTTGGAAGGTCGGATGAAACCTTTCCTCACGTTTTCTTCAATATATTCTCGTAGTACCTCTTGCTCTGGCTCTGACAGAGGAAACATTCGACTAAAAGGAATTGCTGATCCAGGAAGTAAGTTGATTGGACCACGGGCGTCTCTAGCCATTTTGTCACTCCAGGCGAGAATTCCTGTGGCACCATTCCCCCCCCCCCCCCCGTGATTGCCCCCCAGCCCCAAACCCCCGACCCCCATAGTGAACACCACCCCTGTGTTGAATCCCACCCCCAAGACCCCCGAAAATCATAATACAGCAGCGTTTCACCAGTAAATCAGAAAATACACTTGTTGTGGCATGGGTTCACAAGAAAATAGTTGTAATGCAGCAGAGCGTTTCACCATAAAATATACACAGTACACACACTATACATGCACACACACCGCACACAACACACACACTATACACAGTACACACACACAGTACACCCGCACACTACACACACACACACACACACACACACACACACACACACACACACACACACACACACACACACACACACACACACACACACACACACACACACACACACACACACACAGCACACAGTAGACATACACTATATACACACACACTATGCTGCTACTAGGGGAGGACTGGGACCTTTTGGCCTGGGGGGGAAACATAGACTTGAGGTCCGTTATCATGGCAGCCTCGGCCCAAATTATCAAGTCGCATTTGCAAATTGCTAGCGATTGCTATTGTGATTTTGTTGTGCACTAGCCCAGAGAGAGGAGGAGTGGAGTGAGACTGAGAATAGCAGGAGATGGAGCAGAGAGCAAATCTGTATTACAGTCCCACATTACACAAAGGCTAGTTGCTGGTAATATGACTGCTGTCACACAAGTCAGAAAGCAGCCCTCCTGGAGTCTAGGAACTGTCAAAACTTTTTAACCTGTTTAACGCCTTATTTGCACATGCAGTCATAATAACAATGGGGAGAGATCAGACAGATTTTTTTTTCCCACGGACCCTAAAGATGAGCTCTGCATCATGCTGTGTATATTTACCAGCTTGCCTGCCTTTTAATTGCACTTTTATCAGCTAGCCTTAACATTGCCTTACAACAAACCTGAATACACCAGACACCAGACCAGTCCTAAATCACTGAATGAAAGGCGGCCTGGGGGGGGGGCAGTCCATGCCTTGCTGCTACACTCAGTCTATACATCCATGCAGTTACCAGTAGCAGAGACAGAGGAACTGAATGAATCAGTGAATCAGTTAAGAGTGAAGAGTCAGGACTCAGGAGATGATGCTGTACTCGGAGCCTTCTCTCACTGACTCATTACTGTGGTTCTTTGAATCATTGAGCTAAGGCTAGACAGGTACTGGTGGTAGGGGATTCAATTATTAGGCGCACAGATTAGGGATGGTCGGAATGCCAATTTTTGATTCCGTGGTAAATCCGCATTCCGTCATGTACCAATTATCGATTCCGCTTTCCGCTACCAATTTCCGCATTCCAATGCGGAATTTCCGCCGGAAATCGCGGAAATTCCGCCCGATTTTAAAATCAATTTTCTCAAAAACTTTAAGGTCTTTTTGAAAACTTTTTTTGCATCTTGTTCACAAGATTCAGTTTAATAAACCCTGAAAATTTGGTGTGTCTAGGACTTAAGCGGGCTTTGCTATTAACCGCTAAAGTCGGCGGATTTTTACTGTAATGTAAAATGCAGAAAACAGGCAGATGCAGATTTTCTGCATTTTACATTACAGTAAAAATTCGCCGACTTTAGCGGTTAATAGCAAAGCCCCGTTAGGTCCTAGACACACCAAATGCTCAGGGTTTATTAAACTGAATCTTGTGAACAAGATGAAAAAAAAAGTTTTCAAAAAGACCTTATAGTTTTTGAGAAAATCGATGTTAAATTCGGGTGGAATTTCCGTGATTTCCGGCGGAAATGTCAGCGATTTCCGGCGGAAATCCGCCTACGGCACTTGCATTACCGATTTCCGCATTCCGATGCGGAAATGCAATTTCCGATCGGAATTTCGGAAATTGCATTTCCGGGGAATCCGAATGAGCATCCCTAGCACAGAAACAGTAATCTGTCGAAGAAACCGTGAATGCCGTACAGTCTGTTGCCTCCCGGGTGCTCGGGTTCGGCATGTAGCGGAAAGAATTGACAGATTATTGGGTGGGGCTGGGGAAGACCCAGCTGTCATGGTACACATTGGCACCAATGACAAAGTTAGTGGGAGATGGAAGGTCCTCAAAAATGATTTTCAGGTACTTGGAGATAAACTTAAAGCAAGGACCTCCAAGGTGGTGTTTTCTGAAATACTGCCAGTGCCACGTGCTACATCTGAGAGACAGAGGGAGCTTAGGGAGTTAAATAAGTGGCTGAGAAATTGGTGTAGGAAGGAAGGGTTTGGGTTCCTGGAGAACTGGGCAGACTTTGCAGTCGGCTGCAGGTTCTACAGCAGGGATGGGCTGCACCTTAATGGGGAGGGTGCAGCTGCATTTGGGGAGAAGATGGCTAAACGGTTGGAGGAAATTTTAAACTAGGATCTGGGGGGAGGCGGGAGAATAAAGTCTCAATATGTAGACAAGATATGGTAAAAAGACAGAGGGAGCCTAACATTATGGGGGGTGGAGAGGGGGGTGGGGACAGTGTAAAGATTAAGGAGGTTGGTAAAACTTCAAGTAGCCCATTTCATGTAAACAAAATTGATAAATGTGGTGGTAAAAATATAAAGTGCATGGTAACCAATGCTCGGAGCCTTGCAAATAAAATAGACGAACTAGAGTTCATTCTGAATGACAAAGGCTATGACATTGTGGGAATAACCGAGACATGGATGGATGAAAGCCATGACTGGATAGCTAATTTAAAAGGATACAATGTGTTTAGGAGGGATAGAACAGGGAAAAAAGGTGGAGGGGTTTGTCTCTTTGTTAAGAATTCTTTTACAGCTGTCCTCAACGATGAGATGGAAGAAGATTGCGAAGATGTGGAGTCCGTTTGGGTAAATATTCATGGTGGAAATAAAAGTTGCCAATTGCTTATTGGGGTATGCTACAGACCACCTCATATTAATGAAGCTGCAGAACTGCGATTACTACAGCAGATTGAAAAAGCTGCAAGTAAAAATGAGGTCATAATTATGGGCGACTTCAACTTTCCAGACATTGACTGGGGTATTGAGGCTACCCATTCTGGTAAAAGCAGCAGATTTCTGGCAGCACTACAGGACAATTACTTGACTCAAATGGTAACGGAACCAACTAGGGGAATGCGTTACTGGATCTGATCATTTCTAATAGACCAGATAATGTATCAAATGTGCAGGTTCAAGAACATTTGGGAAATAGTGATCACAACATGATAACGTTTGATCTGGTGACTGATAGGCCACGGGGCAGCGGGACCACTAAAACTATGAATTTTAGAAAAGCAAAGTTCAATCAAATTAGGCAGGCAGGCACTAAGTTTGGTGAACTGGGATAATGTACTACAAGGGGAGGACACTGAAGGGAAATGGCAAGCTTTTAAACTTATTCTCAATCAATATTGTAGTATGTATATCCCATCTGGATACAAAATGTCTAGGAATAAAAAAGGCCTCTATGGATGAATAGAAAGGTTAGGGATAAAATGAAGAGGAAAAGAAATGCCTATAAGGTCCTAAAACAGGAGGGGACCAAGGCTGCACTAAGCAATTATAAGGAGTTGTGGATATAAGCATTTGTGTTTTGTGCATTGAGCTTAGCAAGTGTTAAAGGGTTAACTTAGTATTACTGTTTCAAGCAGCTGTCGTGATACCTTAAAAGGCTAAAGCCTGTCAGTGAAACTAGGGTCAGGGAACTGATTTGACGTATGTGCTCAAAAGAACACCAAACTGTCGCAGGATATTTTTACTCTCCTCAGGAAATGTGCATGTCTGGAGTTGAGGCCCATTGTGTCTGTGAGATCGGGGGCCCCTCAGAGAAAGAGGAAGTATCAAGAAAAGCTTGACTGCAGTAAAGACATATAAGGAGAAAGCACTGAACTCTGAACTTCTACTGGTCAGATACCAACTTTCACTGATGACACCGCCTTTGACCTGACATCACCAAGGAGACACCCAGAAAGACAAAGGAGGACTATAACAACAACGCTTTGTCTCTGATACCAATTCTGTTTCCTCCGGTGCTTCTAAGTAGATAAGGTTGCTTTTTACTTCAACAGAGTGCAATAAAAATTGTAAAAAAGAAATTAGGCTGGCAAAGATCGAAGCTGAAAATCAAATCGCTAGGGATATCTAATCTAACCCAAAAAAGTTTTACAAGTACATCAACTCTAAAAAAAGAAAGGTTGACTGTATAGGACTCCTAAAGGATGAGGGTGGGAACTCAATGGTGGATGACCAAGGTAAGGCAGAGTTATTAAATGCATTCTTTGCTTCTGTCTTCACAAAGGAAACAGCACTGTTGCAAATTACAGAGGCAGAAGAGTCTCGATCTTCTAACTGTAATATTAAATACTTAACGCAGGAAGAAGTGAAGGCAAAACTAAATAAGTTAAAAATAGACAAGGCACCTGGCCCGGATGGCATGCATCCTCGGGTCCTAAGGGAATTAAGTTCAGTTATAGCTAAACCCCTTTATCTTATCTTTTGTGACTCTCTTGCAACTGGCAGGGGCCCCTCAGAGAAAGAGGAAGTATCAAGAAAAGCCTGACTGCAGTAAAGACATATAAGGAGAAAGCACTGAACTCTGAACTTCTACTGGTCAGATACCAACTTTCACTGATTACATCGCCTTTGACCTGACATCACCAAGGAGACACCCAGAAAGACAAAGGAGGACTATAAGGGGGGTGGGCTGCACGGGAACTTCACTTCTCTTTCGGGTTGAGCTGTGCTTATCATAGACTCATGTAATCCAGAGAGAAGCCGCACATGTGTAATAAACAACGCTTTGTCTCTGATACCAATTCTGTTTCCTCCGGTGCTTCTAAGTAGATAAGGTTGCTTTTTACTTCAACATCTTTGGTCTTTTCGAACCGGAAGCACTGATCGTAGACGAACTGGACCTCTGATCGAGTGCTGCTGGACGTCTAATCACAGCTGACGTCCACCCAAAGTCCTCCGGGGCCCACGTGGTAACCTGTCAACAGAGGCCACTCGAAACAGACTCCATCGTCCTCGACAGCTGCTTCCAAAGAACCACAGACGGAGGAGACAGTTCAGAGACATCGCGTACCGCTGAGGGTCCCGGGTCCATTAAATCTAACTACAGAAACGTAAGTGTTACTTCCTTTTTCCTATTCACAAGGAGTAGATGTGAATGTTTGAGTCGTGAGGTGACAGAAAAATCCTTAAGGTAGTCCAGAGAGAGAGGGACTGACAATTGTTGTTGTCACAGGTCATTTGTAATTCTCAAACCCAGGCATGGGACAAGGAAGTAACAAACCCCGTCCTCTAGAGGCCACAGATGACGAGGTCATCATGCACAGAAGGAATCCTTCTTACACAAAGAAGTGTGGCCTCTGGCGGGCGCGGTTTCAATTCCCGGGTCACTTACACCCAAAGCAATGCCGGGCCCTCATAAAACGTATTAAGGATGAAGCTAAAGGTGATGTGAGGTTAGAAAAAAGGTTTGGTCTGCAGCAAGCAGAAATATGGAAGGATGAGGCGGATAAGAAAAAGAAAGACGTTTGTTCATTTTACTTTGGGAAAAAGACTGACGATGTTGAAAATGACTATGTGACTGCACACACACGACAAAATGACCCAGAGAGTAGTGACGAGGAGGAGGTGGAGGACGAGGTAGTCGATAGGCGTGACCGGTCTCCTTCCCCCGTTAGCAAGTCACCCCGACTCAGAGCTAGATCGGTGGCCGCACATAGATCTGCGTCCGCCCCCGCTAACAGGACGACAAGCAAAAAGGCTACATTTAAACTTGAACCAAAACAGATAGAGAAGACAAGGGGCAGATCAAGGAAGGTAGGAACTGCCATAAAAGAGGAGGAGACGGAGGCTCACCTACAGGAGGATTATGCCCATCCTCCTCCGCCCCCCTATGTTAATGTATATCCACCCTTGCCAAAAGAGGAAGTACCTACAGCACCTTCCCCATCACCTCACCCTATGGTGCAGTCTATGCCCATGATAGAACTCCCAAATGGCACAGGGAGCATACAGGAGGTCTACAGACCTTGGACTGAGGATGATATGATTAGTGCTCTCAAAGGTATTCCTGCCCCAAAGGAAGATATAGCAGACTGTATAAGAGGGCTAAGGGGCTTGAGAGCTAGCTTTAAATTGACAGCATTAGAATGTGACAGAGTCCTCAGACGAGTGAATGGTACTTCCTGGAGTGAGGTAGATGAGAAATGGAAAATTTATCACCCTGCAGTGGGGGAAAGTTCACCTAAGCTTTTTGACTGGGGCAGCGAAGAGCTGAAAGGAGCATTTGAAGCGGTACTAGACCGCATGGAAACATATTACAAAGTAACCCCAGACTACAGTAAGCTTTCATCCATAACCCAAAAACCAACCGAAACTGTAGATGACTTAGTAGCAAGGGTGATGGATGCTTTTGACAAATACAGTGGCCTTACAAGGCCTGCAAGCAGGGCTGATGACAGTCCATGGGAACAGCAACTTAAAGCCCAAATAGACAGATCCTTGCGAGAGGACTTGCAGTGCTTTATCCACAAGCATTTAGTGACCTGGCGTACTTGCAGGTTACAAGATTTTCTGGAATATGCTAGGCATGCAGAAAGGATTGCTAGAGACAAGAGAAAAAAGCAAAAGAAAGTTACCACAGCTGCCACATATGCTCTAGACTATGACAGCAGCAGTGACAAGGACAGCAGTGATTGTGTGTATGTGAATGACACTGTGCCTCGCCCTAGGCGAAGGATCAGAGATTATGAGGGGAGACATGAAAGAGGAGAATGCTTTTCTTGTGGTGAGAAAGGTCACTTTGCTCAAAATTGCCCAAAGAGGGAGAGAAGAAGTAGACCCACCACATGACTAAATGGTATAAACAGCAGGGACAGTAAGACTAACGTTCAGCACCAGAGGACATGTATAAACATTGATTACGCAGACACCCACAAACCTGAAATAACCCTGCTAGTGGGAGGGAATAAGATCAGATATCTGGTGGATACTGGTGCATGTTGCTCTGTCTTAGGAGCTTCAACTCACATTCGCTGGGAAAAAGCAGGCACTGTTCTGACTCGCAACGCAGGGGGAGGGGTGGAATGCGAGCCCACCACTAAGCCCATAGAGGTCAGAGACCACTTGTCAGGCATAACAGTGTCTTGCAGTTTTGTGATTTCCCGCAAATGTCCTATAAATCTGTGTGGGAGAGATTTGATAGGTGACTTGCAGCTGACAATTGAACCCGGCAGAGACTCACTACAGATTAAAAGGCTTAAGCAGCCATTCCCCTCCCTGCAGTCGGGTGAGCACGGGAAAAGCATGGGCTTCCACTGGTATGGGATCATCCTGGGCAATGAAGTACTTGACTGGATGACAAGGGACGCAGGTTCCCCCATTGATGAACAAGACATGATAGAAGTACCTCATGTTACCACTCATGACATACTTGATGGTAGTAGTGACACAGACTATGAAGCAAGCTTCCCACTGGGCATGACAGTAAAAATAGCTGTTGATGGCCTCTGGGAAGACAATAATGGGAACACACTGTATGAGGTCACAATTCCAGGCTGGGCTCACAGGCCAACTAAAGGCATATTGCAGGACACCCTGTACACAATTCCTGATTCAGCACCTCACATCTCCCTGTACAAGCCAAAGTGGGGAAAGTGGGAGGTGGGAGGAAAGCTCCTGAAGAGATGGAAACAGGGGAGAACAACAGGGAACCATTATGAGAGGTTCTCAGAGTGTGTGGGTATCCTCACACACCTTACCAGTTTGCCTACCAAGGCCAACTGCAGGATGAAGCTAGAATGACATATACTGTCCAGTGCTCCGGAGAAGTTGTGGGCAATGTCTAAAACTGATGTCGGTCTGATCAAAAATTCTGAGCAAGTTGTTGTTGTACCCAAGGGCCCCTACAGGCCATATAAACCACAGTACCCTTTAAAGCCAGAAGCTATGGCAGGTATCCGTCCCATAATACAGGGCCTACTTGACAAGGGCGTGTTAATCCCATGTGACTCCTCCCCTTGTAACACGCCCCTCTTCCCTGTACTCAAGCCTGTGATGAAAGAATACAGATTAATACATGACCTACAAGCGGTTAATGCCGCTGTAATACCAAGAGCACCTGTGGTACCTGACCCTAACACCATACTCAATGGTATTACACCTACCTGCAAGGTTTTTAGTATCGTGGATCTCTCGAATGCGTTCTATTCAATCGAGGTCCATCCAGACAGCAGATTCTGGTTCGCTTTCACATTCTAGGGTAAAAGGTACACGTACACCCGGATGCCCCAAGGGTACTGTGAAAGCCCAGCAATCTACTCACAGGAAATTACTCGCTCTTTAGAGCCCTTCCCTGTGCCAGAGGACTGCAAACTCCTCATTTACGTAGATGATCTTTTGGCAGGGGCCCCTACTGCTCAGAAATGTGAAAAGGTGACCATACAGTTGCTCTGCTTCCTGGCAGAGCAGGGTCACAAAGCCTCAAAGGCCAAATTGCAGTTCTGTCTGCCTGAAGTCAAATACCTAGGCCAACTGATCTCAGCAGCTGGCAGAACCATAGAGCAGACCAGAGTTCAGGCCATACAGACCATGACTAAGCCAAAAACAAAGAAAGACATGATGTCATTTCTTGGAACACAGAACTATTGCAGGGCTTGGATAATACACTGTTCAGCCCTAGTGAAACCACTTTACAATGCCATACATCAACATCCCATGGCACTCAATGACACAATTACATGGACTGATGAGCTTGATGAGCAGTTCAAACGTTGTCAGCAAACACTTAAGGATCCTCTTGTACTCGCCTTTCCTGACTATACTAAGGCATTTCATTTGTATGTTGATTGCAGAGACAAATGCATGACAGCTGTAATGACACAAAGGTGGGGAGACAAACAGAGACCTTTGGGCTTTTACTCACGCCCACTTGATGCTGTAGCCTGTGCTTTACCATCCTGTGTTCAGGCTGTCATTGCTGCAGCTATGGCTGTTGAGATTACTGCCTCTCTTGTGCTGTACCATCCCTTAGAAGTGCTTGTTCCACATGCTGTTCATGCCCTCTTGTTGCAGGATAAAATGACACTGCTTACTCCTGCACGCCATCTCTACTGTGCTGCCACCCTGCTGGGCCAGCCTCACCTAAAGGTGCAGCGCTGTACAACTCTGAACCCAGCCACACTTTTTCCCACATCAGATAACTTGACTGATGCTGAGGACCACCATGACTGTTTGCAAGGCTCTCGCAGAGAGTTTCTACCCAGACCAGACCTTCAGTCTGAACCCTTGACAGAGGGTGCACTAGTCTTTGTGGACGGCTCAGCCTCCAAAGATCTAGTAGGCACTAATAGAGTGGGCTATGCAGTAGTGACTCTGGATGAAGTAAGAGAGTCTGGTAAACTGCCCATTAGTTATTCAGCCCAAGCTGCCGAGCTTCATGCTCTTACCCGTGCCTGCACGCTGTACAAGGATCAAGCTGTCACTTTCTATACAGACAGCCAGTATGCTTTCTCTACAGTGCATACTTTTGCTGCACAGTGGCGTAACAGAGGCATGATTACCGCGGCAGGTAAACCTGTCCGCCATAGGTCCCTGTTGGAACAGCTCCTACAGAGTGTCCAGCTGCCAAAGAAACTTGCTATAGACAAGTGCACAGCTCACAGAAATGATGACACCCCCATTACCAGAGGCAACAACTTTGCTGATTCTGAAGCTAAGAAAGCAGCTGTGAGCGAGGACACCCCAACACTAGCTACCTCACAGTCCTCACTCACCTCCATTTCTATTGACATATTAACAGAATTCCAGCAAAGTGTCCCAAAGGCAGAACTAACTTCCTGGCTCAAAGCTTCTGCCACTCTCAATGCACAAGGTCTATATGCTGTAGACAACAAGGTCTGTCTCCCCAGGCTCTTATTCAGATTGCTTGCCTTAATGACACATGGTGTTACCCATGTGTCAACAGGAGGAATGATAGCTACTGCTACCGCCCATTTCCACTGCCCTGGCATCAGCACATTTTTTCAAAAATGTGTGTCACAATGCACTATCTGTGCACAGCATAATCCAACAAAGGGGCTAAAACCACCCACAGGCACTACACCTACACCAGCCTACCCATTCCACACAGTAGCGCTGGACTACATTGAATTGAACCCCTCGGAAGGGAAGAAATATGCCCTGGTAATACTGGACATATACTCAGGGTGGGTAGAGGTTTTCCCCACAGCAAAAGCAGATGCACTCACGGTAGCAAAAGCATTAACTAGAGAAATCATACCCAGATGGGGGATACCAGAAAAAATGATCAGTGACAATGGTAGTCATTTTGTGAATGAGATCATCAAACAGCTGACAAGCACACTGCACATTGATGTAAGGAACCATTGTGCCTACCACCCCCAATCAGCTGGGGCTGTGGAAAGAGCTAATGGCACAATTAAAAATAAGCTTAGTAAAGCAATGACAGAAACAGGGAAAAGCTGGATGTGGTGCCTGCCATTGGTGTTGTTAAGTATGAGAATTACCCCAAAGAAGGGCAAATTGTCACCCTATGAAATTCTGTTTGGCAGGGTATACAGGATACCGACATTTGACGCAGTCCAAGTCTCCCCAGAGGAGTGGGAGCTCGCAGATTACTTAAGACACACCTGCAGACAGAGAGCACGATCACCAGAAGGGAAAGCATACATAATTGTCTCAGCCCTGTCAGTAATTATGATGTTTGGAATTTGGGGATGGGCACTGCATAAACATGAACAGCTATTCACCGAGGTAGTTCTTTCACCCATGTCAGACAGGACCGATTGGCAGCAACCACATTTCAGGCAAAAACGCAGCTTAGTGATTGCTACAAACACTAAGAGAGACCAGGGACAAGTGGATATTACAAAGGAAGGCACCCAGCCAGTGTTCTGGTATAATTCCTCAAGCATCCATGTAGCAACATACACCTTTGACTATTGCAATATAGTGTCCTGCCCACCAGTCCCCTGGCAATGCACCATGTACACTCGTGGACATATTTATGTGTGTGTGACAGATGACTACTGGGGACCAGAGTGTGGGAATTGGGGAGCAGCAGCCTGGAACACTGGAGACGACTGGGGTTACAAACCTGACACAGCAATGACTGGAAAGGACAAAAATGGTAAATCTCTCCGCGACAGAATGACCCTGATAAAGACAGGGACCTGTACTAACTATGGGCAAACAGGAAGCACCATGCGCTTAACCTTAAATATAGAAAACTCAAGTCCTGGGGATGCAGGAACGTATGTCATGGGGCTCCATATGCCAGGAGCCTCAGCAGGACGCAGGGGCAAGTTCCAGCTGAAAGACATGTACCAAAATAAGAATTAACAGGCGAGTAAGCCAACTCAGAACCCCATAGCTCCAAAAACAGACTCTTTTTCCTTTTCTAAAATGATAGCAACAGCAGACCCAACGTATGAGGATGTCTTGGCCACAGAAAGGGGGTACTCAGACACTAACATGTGGTTGGAGTGGATGAGATATACAGCTAATCAACACAACATGTCTGACTGTTATGTGTGCGGGGGTGCCAGACCTCACCTGGGAACTGTCCCCCTCCATCTCCCACAGGAGGGAGAGGAATGTTTTTTAAGCCTGTATACTAACTCAAGTACAAATGACCCGGCTTGTGAGCATTGGAAGGCAAAATACCCTATCCTATCCGCTCCCAATAACAAGCTGACTTCCCCTGTCAGTGTCTACAAAGGCAATTACACCTGCTATAACTCAGGTGATGAGAAGGGAGTTGATGTAGGAGTTTTTACACCTGGCTACTGTGGCACTTTTAGCACTATAAACGGTACTGAGCTACAGAACCAAACCCAAGCCATAGGGGATATTTATTGGTTGTGTGGGGACCTAAACCTGAGACCAAAATTACCCAGCAGATGGAAGGGGCAATGTGCACTCGCTAAAGTCCTAATGCCTCTGCATATCTTTAAGGAAGGTGATGCAGCAGAGGAAGTGCACAACATGGGTAGAGTCAAAAGAGAACTTAAAGGCAGCCTAGACCCCCATGTATACCGTGACGCTATAGGCGTGCCGAGAGGAGTACCTGATGAATTTAAAGCCAGAGATCAGGTTGCTGCTGGGTTTGAATCACTGATCCCTATGATCACAATTAACAAAAATGTTGATTGGATTAACTACATCTACTATAACCAACAGAGGTTTGTTAATTATACCAGAGACGCCCTCCAGGGTTTGGCAAATGAACTGGGTCCTAACTCCCGAATGACCTTCCAAAACAGAATGACCTTGGACATGATGCTGGCCGAGAAAGGAGGGGTGTGCAAATTCATGGGCTTTGGGGATACCTGCTGCACCTATATACCCAATAACACGGGCCCAAATGGGAAGGTCACCATTGCTCTGCAGAAGTTAGAAGACCTGTCAATAGAGTTAAAACAGAATTCAGGGATTAATAACCCAATCTCTGACTGGTTCTTAAAGAATGTTCGGATCATGGGCCTCCCTTTTTCAGAACTTTGGTGTCACACTACTTGCTATACTCTTTATATTCTGTTTGCTAGCGTGCTGTGTATTTCCCCTAGCAAAGAAATACTTGATGAGTTTCATTGAGACAAAGACTAAGATCACAATGTATAATGGTACAGAACTGTTACATGACAATGCTGCAATACCAGTCATAGACTTTTCCAGCATTTGATGTTTTCACAGTGAGCTATCGAAGTTAATTGTAATGTTAGTTTTGCAGTAAGCTGCTTTGAAAGTAATAAAAGGAGGGAAATGTGGATATAAGCATATGTGTTTTGTGCATCGAGCTTAGCAAGTGTTAAAGGGTTAACTTAGTATTACTGTTTCAAGCAGCTGTCGTGATACCTTAAAAGGCTAAAGCCTGTCAGTGAAACTAGGGTCAGGGAACTGATTTGACGTATGTGCTCAAAAGAACACCAAACTGTCGCAGGATATTTTTACTCTCCTCAGGAAATGTGCATGTCTGGAGTTGAGGCCCATCGTGTCTGTGAGATCGGGGGCCCCTCAGAGAAAGAGGAAGTATCAAGAAAAGCCTGACTGCAGTAAAGACATATAAGGAGAAAGCACTGAACTCTGAACTTCTACTGGTCAGATACCAACTTTCACTGATGACACCGCCTTTGACCTGCCATCACCAAGGAGACACCCAGAAAGACAAAGGAGGACTATAAGGGGGGTGGGCTGCGCGGGAACTTCACTTCTCTTTCGGGTTGAGCTGTGCTTATCATAGACTCATGTAATCCAGAGAGAAGCCGCACGTGTGTAATAAACAACGCTTTGTCTCTGATACCAATTCTGTTTCCTCCGGTGCTTCTAAGTAGATAAGGTTGCTTTTTACTTCAACAGAGTGCAATAAAAATTGTAAAAAAGAAATTAGGCTGGCAAAGATCGAAGCTGAAAATCAAATCGCTAGGGATATCTAATCTAACCCAAAAAAGTTTTACAAGTACATCAACTCTAAAAAAAGAAAGGTTGACTGTATAGGACTCCTAAAGGATGAGGGTGGGAACTCAATGGTGGATGACCAAGGTAAGGCAGAGTTATTAAATGCATTCTTTGCTTCTGTCTTCACAAAGGAAACAGCGCTGTTGCAAATTACAGAGGCAGAAGAGTCTCAATCTTCTAACTGTAATATTAAATACTTAACGCAGGAAGAAGTGAAGGCAAAACTAAATAAGTTAAAAATAGACAAGGCACCTGGCCCGGATGGCATGCATCCTCGGGTCCTAAGAGAATTAAGTTCAGTTATAGCTAAACCCCTTTATCTTATCTTTTGTGACTCTCTTGCAACTGACAGAGTCCCAGTGGATTGGCGTACAGCCCACATTTTCCCATTATTTAGGAAGGGCAAAAAATCAGATCCAGGAAATTATAGACCTGTAAGCTTAACATCAGTTGTATGCAAACTATTTGAGGGGTTACTAAGAGATACTATACATGACTTCATAGTAGAAAATAATCTTATTTCTCAGTATTAACATGGGTTTACTAAAGACAGGTCCTGTTTGACTAACATGCTCAGCTTTTATGAGGTAGTGCATGCTAATATGGATATTGGGAATGCTGTAGATGTGATATACTTAGACTTTACAAAGGCCTTCGACACTGTTTCCCACAGAAGTCTGGTGCAAAAGTTGAGGATGCAAGGACTGGGGAACAGTTTGTGTGCATGGATAGGGAACTGGCTAATGGACAGAAAACAAAGAGTTGTGGTCAATGGATCGTACTCAAAATGGGAGACTGTTAGCAGTGGGGTCCCACAGGGGTCTGTACTGGGTCCAGTGCTCTTCAATTTATTTATTAATGACCTAGTAGATGCAGTAGTGAGCAATGTTGCTATTTTTGCAGATGATACAAAATTGTGCAGAATCATCAACTCTCAGGAAGATAGTGTCATATTGCAACAGGATCTGGATAGGATGGCTATATGGGCACATACATGGCAGATGAAATTCAATGTTGACAAATGTAAAGTCATGCATTTTGGTCGTACCAATGCTCTAGCACCATACAAAATAAATGGGATACAGTTGGGGACATCAAACTTGGAGAAGGACTTAGGAGTACTCATTGACAACAAGTTAAATAATTGTACTCAATGCCAAGCCGCTGCAGCTAAAGCAAACAAAATTTTGGGATGCATTAAAAGGGAAATAAAAACTCGAGATGCTAGCATAATATTGCCCCTGTTTAACTCTCTAGTAAGGCCACATCTGGAATATGGAATTCAGTTCTGGGCACCACATTACAAAAAAGATATTGCAGTTTTAGAGCAGGTGCAGAGACGAGCAACAAAATTAATACGTGGGATGGAAGGTCTCGCTTACCAAGAAAGGTTAGATAAACTGGGTTTATTTAGTCTAGAGAAAAGACGCCTTAGAGGAGACCTAATTAACATGTATAAATACATCAGAGGGCAATATAATAGCTTGGCGGATGAGCTTTTTGTCCCTAGGCCTTCTCAAAGAACTAGAGGACATGATCTGCACATGGAGGAAAAACGTTTTAGCCATTTATTTAGGAAAGGGTTCTTTACAGTAAGAGTGATTAAGATGTGGAATGCATTGCCACAGGAAGTCGTTATGGCAAACTCTATACCTGCATTTAAAGGGGGCTTAGATGCTTTCCTTGTGTTGAAAGACATCCATGGCTACAATTACTAGGTTATGCCTAATGATGATGATCCAGGAATTTTATCTGATTGCCATCTGGAGTCGGGAAGGAATTTTTCCCTTTTGGGGCTAATTGGACTATGCCTTGTGGGGTTTTTTCACCTTCCTCTGGATCAACAGGGATATGTGAGGGAGCAGGCTGGAGTTGTACTTTGTACTGGTTGAACTTGATGGACGTATGTCTTTTTTCAACCAAAATAACTATGTAACTATGTGAATGAATCAGTCAGTGATTCAGTTATGAGTCGAGTCAGGTGCTGCTGTTAGCTGCTGCTGTAGTGTAAACTGATACCTGAGTGAGCTGAGAGGCATTTCTTCTCTCACTACTCAGTGCAGCAGCGCTCCTGCCTCCTCCTGCCGCTCTAGGCAAGAATTTATACCTGCCTGGTGGGTGAGACGCCTGTGGATTGGACAGTCATACGGCCAATGAGGAGGCAACACATCGACTTTCTTTTTGTCAAACACATCAAGGAAGGTATGATAATGCTCAGGTATTACTTCCTGTAAGGAGGATGTACAGAGAAGAGTACCCACTGATCTTGGTTGTTCCAGTATACAACTCTTGTCGTAATAGGTGGACGGGAAGGATACGGTGCCAGGTGACCAATTAATAGCAGGATTATGAGCTTGAAGCCAGGGTAATCCCAGGATGACAGGATGGAGAGGTGATGTAAGGAGGTCTAGTTTCAATTGTTCCTTGTGTAATCCTTGGATTGTGGTAGCAAGAGGTAATGTCTCATAGACAACAGGACCAGAAATAACTTCACTACCGTCTGCTAGATGGATTAGGAGGGGACTTTGTTTATACTGCACAGGTATCCGGTGAGTAGTGACAAAGGTGATGCTCCGTGTCAGAAATGCAGGAAGAAAGGAAACCGTAGATCTTTATCAACAAGAGAAAGTACGGGCACCATCCGTCATTCAGCTTGTTTATTGTGTAGACATATCATGTGCAACATAGGACATCAATACACATCACCTGATTGTCATGGTGATATCTGTGCGGGGTGGAGGTGGGTGCTCAGGGCTGTAGAAGGGTCGGCGACGACCATTTTGCGTCCACCAGGACGCTTGGTCACGCTGCGTTCCACAAAGATGGCCGCCGAGGCACTTCCGGTATATGACGCCCCTTCCGGTTGCGCGTAGGCGCCTAAGCAAGGAGTCTATTGGTCGGCAGTAGAAGTGGGCCGGGGTCCCAGTGCGCTTGCGGGGCAAAGCTACGCGTAGTAGGTGCGACCTCAAGATGACCAATGAAAAATTATTCCTAAGGTCATCTGGCTAAGACATCACCAATTACGCGACTTGACAGTCAGAATTGGGGAACATTTGAGTTCAGTTAAATCTGGGAAGAGTGGCACCCGTTTCGTGACACACATGAAGGAGGTACATGATGGAAGTGGAAGAGGTCTTAGGTTCGCAATACTTGAGAGGGTTGAGCCCCAGAGACAAGGGGGCGATAGAGAGAGAATGTTATTGAGGAGGGAGACATGGTTGATATTGCAAACTAATGCTATGGGCCCTCTCGGCTTAAATGACAAGATAGAGCTCTCTTGTATGCTAGACCCCTGAGGTGTTTTGTATGCTCGACCTTGAGCACGGTACGGGCTCTGGAGGGTCGTTGGGGGGACTTTGGGCCGGGGTGTTCCCCCCCCCGGCGAATTTATGGGACTTTGGGCGACTTTGCCCTAGCACACACGTGGGTGCCCCGGAATGGGTGGGCCATGCCAAAATTTGTGGTGGTCCATCTCCCCTCCTTTTTCTTCCCCTCTGTAGGGCCGGTGTCGGCCCGTGGGGTTAGACGTGGGGACCGACTCGGGGCGCCTTCGTGCAGGTCCTTTCGCCCTGGGCCTTTGGGGGTTTATCTGGCCCGGCTCTGGGTCCCCCCGTTGATTTATCTCTGGTTGCCCTACTGTACTGGGGTGTGCCCCTT
The DNA here is from genome assembly GCF_040937935.1 of Hyperolius riggenbachi. NCBI lineage: Eukaryota > Metazoa > Chordata > Amphibia > Anura > Hyperoliidae > Hyperolius > Hyperolius riggenbachi. The sequence goes on along the minus strand of NC_090652.1, from coordinate 156,289,105 downwards.
ATTTGGGGTAGGTCTTGTCCAGCCCTATGTTTCTATGTGATCTCTATAGCATACAGTATGAAGTCTCTGATAATAGGGTAACTGGTTCTTCCCCCCTCTTCTTTATGGATTATAGTCTATACTGCTGTTCTTTTTGTGTCCTTTCCCTTTTGCGGACTTTTGGTAAATAACATTGTGTAAAGTGTATAATATGTTAAAAGTTTTTTGTTTGCCTAGGGTAGTCAAGTAGCAATTATGGGTAGAATTACATGGTCTCCTGGGGATAACGCCCCAATTTTTGGTTTTAGTCACCACTTTTTAATGTATTCACTTTTACACTGCGGTGCACTAATTGTAACGGCCACTAGGTGGTACTCGGATCCCATGCGTGTATTTTCGGAGCTGAGGCATGTACTAATTTGGCATGCTCTGAGGTCATGCGACCTCTTGTTACGCTTGGAGTGGGGCGACGTCGCGTAATTGGTGACGTCTTAGCCAGATGACCTTAGGAATAATTTTTCATTGGTCATCTGTGCGACCTTGAGGTCGCACCTACTACGCGTAGCTGTGCCCCGCAAGCGCACTGGGACCCCGGCCCACTTCTACTGCTGACCAATAGACTCCTAGCTTTGGCGCCGACGCGCAACCGGAAGGGGCGGGGCTTAACCCCGTCATATACCGGAAGTGCCTCGGCGGCCATCTTTGTGGAACGCAGCGTGACCAAGCGTCCTGGTGGTCGCAAAACGGCCGTCGCCGACCCTTCTACAGCCCTGAGCACCCACATCCACCCTGCACAGATATCGCCATGACAATCAGGTGATGTGTATTGATGTCCTATGTTGCACATGATATGTCTACACAATAAACGAGCTGAATGACGGATGTGCCCGTACTTTCTCTTGTTGATAAGGCTCTTAAGCACTACCAGAAAAATCCTTCACCTAATAACCGCCAAAAATGGCATAAGACCAAAGCCGACGCAGACAGATGGTTAAAGGCCAAAGATGACATGACAAAATCATATGCTGATCTGAAATTCTGCAGACATGGTAACAAAGTGGGCAGACTTCTTAGCAACATTATAAAAGGTGAAAGGCTGCAGACTCACATATCGGCTGTGAAAGACATAAATGGAAACATACTGACCGACCCAAAAACTATAAATGCTTGTTTACAACAATTTTATGCCAAACTATATGCAGATAAATCCTCTGCAGATGACGCAAGCAGAATGGACAATATGCTGAAAATTATCCCACTACCCAAATTATCAGAAGCTGACTTAGATCGCCTCAATGCAGACATTTCCCTGGCAGAAATTACTGATACTATTAAACATCTAGACAATCATAAATCCCCAGGCCCAAATGGCCTTTCGGCGGAATTTTTTAAACTACTATGCTCAGATATAGCCCAACCTATGCCATCCCTGTTTAATGCAATTATTAACCCTCTGGGCGATACAATTATATCGCCCAGGAGGTGGCGCAGCACTATTTTAAAAAAAAAATTTTTTCCAAATCATGTAGCGAGCCGAGGGCTCGCTACATGATAGCCGCAGCGCAGCGGCATCCCCCCACCCACTCCGATCGCCTTCGGCGATCAGAGTAAGCAGGAAATCCCGTTCAGAACGGGATTTCCTGCTGGGCTTCCCCGGTCGCCATGGCGACGGGGCGGGATGACGTCACCGACGTCATGGATGTCGCGACGTCAGAGGGAGTTCCGATCCACCCCTCAGCGCTGCCTGGCACTGATTGGCCAGGCTGCGCAAGGGGTCGGGAAGGGGGGGGCTGCGCGGCACGGCGGGTAGCGGCGGATCGGCGGCGAGCGGCGGTGATCGGAAGTTACACGCAGCTAGCAAAGTGCTAGCTGCGTGTAACAAAAAAAAAATTATGCAAATCGGCCCACCAGGGCCTGAGAAATCCTCCTGCGCGATATACCCCGAGCTCAGCTCGGGATTATCGCTCAGGAGGTTAAAAAAGGAACAATGCCCCCTACCTCTCAATTGGCATATATAAAATTACTCCCCAAACCAGGAAAAGAACACCAACTCCCCGAAGCTTATAGACCCATTTCCCTGATGAATCAGGATATTAAAATCCAGAACAAAATGATGGCAGGACAGCTGGCAGAAATAATGCACAAATTGGTAAGCCCCTCCCAATCTGGGTTCATTTGGCACAGATCTGCAACCATGAATATTAGGAAGGTTCTCACAGTTTTGGACTATGCAAAGTCATATCTATCCACCTGTCGTAATCAAGCCATATTACTTCTAGATGCCGAAAAAGCATTTGACAATGTGCGCTGGGTACAATAATACAATACAATAACATTTCTATAGTGCTTTTCTCCCATAGGACTCAAAGCGCTTAGGCGGCTCTCTCATATTCAGTAATTGGTAGTAGGATGAATTATTCACACAACAAAGGTTATATTTCTGTTAATGCCAAACTGAACAGGTGGGTTTTCAGTCTGGATTTAAACACGTCCAGGGTTGGAGCTGTCCTGATCTGTTGAGGTAAGGAGTTCCTAAACGTAGGGGCAGCATGACAGAAGGCTCTGGGACCAAAAGTTTCCAAGTGGACTCTGGGTATGACTAGATTATTAGAACCTGTGGATCTGAGAATGTGGGGATTGCTACGCAGCTGCAACATATCTTTCATGTATCCAGGGCCCAGATTATTCAGGGATTTTAATGTCAGTAGGCCGATCTTGAATAGGACCCTCCATTCTATAGGTAGCCAGTAGAGTTGGGCCGAACAGTTCGCCTGCGAACGGTTCCATGCGAACTTCCGTGGTTCGCGTTCGCGCCCCGCAGGCGAACCTTTGCGGAAGTTCGGTTCGCCCCATAATGCACATGGAGGGTCAACTTTGACCCTCTACATCACAGTCAGCAGGCCCAGTGTAGCCAATTAGGCTACACTAGCCCCTGGAGCCCCACCCCCCTTATATAAGGCAGGCAGCGGCGGCCATTACGGTCACTCGTGTGCCTGCATTAGTGAGAGTAGGGCGAGCTGCTGCAGACTGTCTCTCATAGGGAAAGATTAGTTAGGCTTAGCTTGTTCCTGGCTGCATACCTGTTCTGTGAACCCACCACTGCATACCTGTACTGTGAACCCACCACTGCATACCTGTTCAGTGAACCCACCACTGCATACCTGTTCAGTGAACCCACCACTGCATACCTGTTCAGTGAACCTGCCACTGCATACCTGTTCTGTGAACCCACCACTGCATACCTGTTCTGTGAACCCACCACTGCATACCTGTTCAGTTAACCCACCACTGCATACCTGTTGTGTTCAGTGAACCCGCCACTGCATACCTGTTCTGTTCAGTGGACCCGCCACTGTATACCTGTTCAGTGAACCCGCCACTGCATACCTGTTGTGTTCAGTGAACCTGCCACTGCATACCTGTTCTGTGAACCCGCCACTGCATACCTGTTCTGTTCAGTGGACCCGCTACTGTATACCTGTTCTGTTCAGTGAACCCGCCACTGTATACCTGTACTGTTCAGTGGACCCGCTACTGTATACCTGTTCTGTTCAGTGAACCCACCACTGCATACCTGTTCTGTTCAGTGAACCTGCCACTGTATACCTGTTCTGTTCAGTGAACCCGCCACTGTATACCTGTTCTGTTCAGTGAACCCGCCACTGCATACCTGTTCTGTTCAGTGGACCCACTACTGTATACCTGTTCTTTTCAGTGAACCCGCCACTGCATACCTGTTGTGTTCAGTGAACCCGCCACTGTATACCTGTACTGTTCAGTGAACCCGCTACTGCATACCTGTTCTGTTCAGTGAACCTGCCACTGCATACCTGTTCTGTGAACCCGCCACTGTATACCTGTTCTGTTCAGTGAACCCGCCACTGTATACCTGTTCTGTTCAGTGGACCCGCTACTGTATACCGGTTCTGTTCAGTGAACCCGCCACTGCATACCTGTTGTGTTCAGTGAACCCGCCACTGTATACCTGTACTGTTCAGTGAACCCGCCACTGCATACCTGTTCTGTTCAGTGAACCTGCCACTGCATACCTGTTCTGTGAACCCGCCACTGTATACCTGTACTGTTCAGTGAACCCGCCACTGCATACCTGTTCTGTTCAGTGGACCTGCTACTGTATACCTGTTCTGTTCAGTGAACCCGCCACTGCATACCTGTTGTGTTCAGTGAACCCGCCACTGTATACCTGTACTGTTCAGTGAACCCGCCACTGCATACCTGTTCTGTTCAGTGAACCTGCCACTGCATACCTGTTCTGTGAACCCGCCACTGTATACCTGTTCTGTTCAGTAAACCCACGGCATCAGTGCACATACCTGTGCAGTTAAGTGAACCCACCTACCTACGTGAGTGCACGCAGTGTGATATACCACTCCGTGCATACCCGATATGGACAAAACAGGTAGAGGAAGAGGTAGTGCCAGAGCCAGAGGAAGGCCACCCGGCAGGTCTGCGCGAGGTCGTGTAAATGTAATTTCGTGTGGACCTGGCCCACAGTACAGTGCTCGGAAGAAGGCACGTCCCATCACCTCCCAAGATTGTCAGGATGTGGTTGAGTATTTAGCGACACAGAACACCTCATCTTGCTCAGCCACCAGCGCTACTACTAGCACCACTTCCGCTGCATTTGACACTTCGCAAGAATTATTTAGTGGTGGTGAAATCACTGATGCACAGCCATTGTTGTTACAGCCAGATGAATTTTCGCCAGCTCATATGTCTGCGTTACGCGGCAACACTATGGATGTAACGTGTAAGGAGGATGAAGGACCTACACGTTTGGATTTTTCTGAGGCAAGCGAAGCTGGGTAGGATGATTACGATGATGACGATGATAGGGATCCTCTGTATGTTCCCAATAGAGGAGATGAAGAGGGGGACAGTTCAGAGGGGGAGTCAGAGAGTAGTAGGAGGAGAGAAGTTGCTGAAAGAAGCTGGGGCAGCTCTTCGTCAGAAACAGCTGGTGGCAGTGTCCGGCACCATGTATCGCCACCTATGTACAGCCAGCCAACTTGCCCTTCAGCATCAGCTGCTGAGGTCCCCATAGTGCCCACATCCCAGGGTGGCTCAGCGGTGTGGAAATTTTTTCATGTGTGTGCCTCAGATCAGACCAAAGCCATCTGTTCGCTCTGCCAACAAAAATTGAGCCGTGGAAAGGCCAACACTCACGTAGGGACAAGTGCCTTACGAAGGCACCTGGAGAAAAGGCACAAACAGCAATGGGATGCCCACCTGAGCAAAAGCAGCAGCAGCAGCACACAAAAGAAAAGTCACCCTCCTTCTCCTCTTCCTCCTTCAGGTGCATCATCTGCTTCTGCCGCTTTCTCCCTTCCACCTTCACAGGCACCCTCCTCCACTCCGCCTCTGCCCTTGAGTGCTTCCTGCTCCTCTGCCCACAGCAGCAGTCAGGTGTCCGTGAAGGAAATGTTTGAGCGGAAGAAGCCAATTTCGGCCAGTCACCCCCTTGCCCGGCGTCTGACAGCTGGCGTGGCGGAACTGTTAGCTCGCCAGCTGTTACCATACCGGCTGGTGGACTCTGAGGCCTTCCGTAAATTTGTGGCCATCGGAACACCGCAGTGGAAGATGCCAGGCCGCACTTATTTTTCGAGAAAGGCCATACCCCAACTGCACCGTGAAGTTGAGAGGCAAGTGGTGTCATCTCTTGCGAAGAGTGTTGGGTCAAGGGTACACCTGACCACGGATGCCTGGTCTGCCAAGCAGGGGCAGGGGCGCTACATTACGTACACAGCCCATTGGGTCAACCTGGTGGTGAACGATGGCAAGCAGGGCGCAGCGGACCAAATTGTGACACCTCCACGGCTTGCAGGCAGGCCTCCTGCCACCTCCTCTCCTCCTGCTACATGCTCTTCGCTGTCCTCCTCCTTCTTGGCTGAGTGGCAGTTCTCCTCTCCAGCTACACAGCCCCAGCTCCGCAGGGCCTATGCTGCATGCCAGGTACGACGGTGTCACGCCATCTTAGACATGTCTTGTCTAAAAGCGGAGAGTCACACTGGAGCAGCTCTCCTGGCTGCTCTTAAGAAACAGGTGGATGAGTGGCTGACCCCGCACCACCTGGAGATAGGCAACGTGGTGTGCGACAACGGCAGCAATCTGCTTGCCGCTTTGCATATGGGGAAGCTGACACACATACCCTGCATGGCACATGTCATGAGTTGTTCAAAGATTTGTGGCAAAGTACCCTGGCTTAGCGGATGTCCTGAAGCAGGCCAGGAAGTTCTGTGGGCATTTGAGGCGGTCTTACACAGCCATGGCACGCTTTGTGGAAATTCAGCGGAAAAACAACATGCCGGTGAGACGCCTCATTTGCGATAGCCTGACTCGCTGGAATTCGACCCTGCTCATGTTCTCCCGCCTGCTAGAACAGAAGAAAGCCGTCACCCAGTACCTCTACAACTACAGTAGAATGAAACAGTCTGGGAAGATGGGGATGTTCTGGCCCGACAACTGGACACTGATGAAAAATGCATGCAGGCTCATGCGGCCGTTTGAGGAGGTGACCAACCTGGTGAGCCGCAGTGAGGGCACCATCAGCGAGTTAATTCCCTACGCTTACTTCTTGGAGCGTGCTGTGCGTAGAGTGGCGGATGAAGCTGCGAATGAGCGTGACCAGGAACCGTTACGGCAGGAACAGGCATGGGACCAATTTTCATTAGACCCAGCTGTTTCCTCAACACCTGCGGCAGCACAGAGGGGGGAGGAGGAGGAAGAAAAGAAGTCGTGTGCAGAAGATGAGTCAGACTCAGAGGATGAGGAGCAAGGTGTTTCTTTGGGGGAGGAGGAGGAGGAGGGGACGGCGGCAGGAGAACACCCGCAGCAGGCGTCGCAGGGGGCTTGTGCTGCTCAAGCTTCCCGTGGTATTGTTCGCAGCTGGGGGGAGGAGGTTGACTTACGTGACGTCACTGAGGAAGAGCAAGAGGAGATGGAGGGTACTGGATCCGACTTTGTGCAGATGTCGTCTTTTATGCTGTCCTGCCTGTTGAGGGACCCCCGTATAAAAAACCTCAAGGGGAATGAGCTGTACTGGGTGGCCACACTACTAGACCCTCGGTAAAGGCACAAAGTGGCGGACCTGTTACCAACTCACCTGAAGGTGGAAAGGATGCAGCACATGCAGAACAAGCTGTCAACTATGCTTTACAATGCCTTTAAGGGTGATGTGACAGCACAACGCCAGCAAGGTACCTCTGCCACTAATCCTCCTCCCGTGTCCATGCAGTCAAAGACAGGACGCTCCAGCGATCTCATGGTGATGTCGGACATGCGGACGTTCTTTAGTCCAATGCCTCGCCGTAGCCCTTCCGGATCCACCCTCCACCAACGCCTGGAACGGCAGGTAGCCGACTACCTGGCCTTAAGTGTGGATGTAGACACTGCTATGAACAGCGATGAGGAACCCTTGAACTACTGGGTGCGCAGGCTTGACCTGTGGCCAGAGCTGTCCCAATTTGCCATCCAACTTCTCTCCTGCCCTGCCGCAAGCGTCATGTCAGAAAGGACCTTCAGCGCAGCTGGAGGCATTTTCACTGAGAAGAGAAGTCGCCTAAGTCACAAAAGTGTTAAGTACCTCACCTTTATCAAAATGAATGAGGCATGGATCCCGGAGGGCTGCTGCTCGCCCCAAGACTAAGTCAGTCCCTGCACACACAGCATCTCTGCCTGCACGCCGTGTGACTGGCTGCCTGGCCTGCCCCAAGAAGACTAAGTCGCTCCCAGTCCCTCCACACAGCATGTCTGCCTGCAGGCCGCTTGACTGCGCTCACATATGGTGTTGGCTGCGCTCACATATGGTGTTGCATGCTGGTTCTGGGGCCCCGGGCAGTGAGAGTTCCTGGGGCCCCAGGCTGGCTTGTGCACCATTATTGTTTTTAAATTTTAATGTAGATTCCCATGCAGTTTAGTTAGGAGGGGGGCAGATGAGAGGGTATATCCTGCACGCTGGTGCCCCCTGCTGGCCATATAGCCATTGTCTATATGCAACTGAAACCCTCTCCTATGACTAGCTGAGTAGCTCAGCTTCTGTTTGAATTAATCACTGCAGACTAGGTGTAATGTGTATGTGCACTTCTTGATTGGCTTACAAGCAGCCTGCAGGCTTTATATAAGCAGCAGAGAACTGTTTGGGAAGTGAGTATCTCCTGTGTGTTTGGTAAGTTTCAGAGCAGTTGGGGACAAGCTCCTGGGTGTGGCAGATCCAGGGCTTGGCTGCGCTCACATATGGTGTTGCATGCTGGTTCTGGGGCCCCGGGCAGTGAGAGTTCCTGGGGCCCCAGGCTGGCTTGTGCACCATTATTGTTTTTAAATTTTAATGTAGATTCCCATGCAGTTTAGTTAGGAGGGGGGCAGATGAGAGGGTATATCCTGCACGCTGGTGCCCCCTGCTGGCCATATAGCCATTGTATATATGCAACTGAAACCCTCTCCTATGACTAGCTGAGTAGCTCAGCTTCTGTTTGAATTAATCACTGCAGACTAGGTGTAATGTGTATGTGCACTTCTTGATTGGCTTACAAGCAGCCTGCAGGCTTTATATAAGCAGCAGAGAACTGTTTGGGAAGTGAGTATCTCCTGTGTGTTTGGTAAGTTTCAGAGCAGTTGGGGACAAGCTCCTGGGTGTGGCAGATCCAGGGCTTGGCTGCGCTCACATATGGTGTTGCATGCTGGTTCTGGGGCCCCGGGCAGTGAGAGTTCCTGGGGCCCCAGGCTGGCTTGTGCACCATTATTATTTTTAAATTTTAATGTAGATTCCCATGCAGTTTAGTTAGGAGGGGGGCAGATGAGAGGGTATATCCTGCACGCTGGTGCCCCCTGCTGGCCATATAGCCATTGTCTATATGCAACTGAAACCCTCTCCTATGACTAGCTGAGTAGCTCAGCTTCTGTTTGAATTAATCACTGCAGACTAGGTGTAATGTGTATGTGCACTTCTTGATTGGCTTACAAGCAGCCTGCAGGCTTTATATAAGCAGCAGAGAACTGTTTGGGAAGTGAGTATCTCCTGTGTGTTTGGTAAGTTTCAGAGCAGTTGGGGACAAGCTCCTGGGTGTGGCAGATCCAGGGCTTGGCTGCGCTCACATATGGTGTTGCATGCTGGTTCTGGGGCCCCGGGCAGTGAGAGTTCCTGGGGCCCCAGGCTGGCTTGTGCACCATTATTGTTTTTACATTTTAATGTAGATTCCCATGCAGTTTAGTTAGGAGGGGGGCAGATGAGAGGGTATATCCTGCACGCTGGTGCCCCCTGCTGGCCATATAGCCATTGTCTATATGCAACTGAAACCCTCTCCTATGACTAGCTGAGTAGCTCAGCTTCTGTTTGAATTAATCACTGCAGACTAGGTGTAATGTGTATGTGCACTTCTTGATTGGCTTACAAGCAGCCTGCAGGCTTTATATAAGCAGCAGAGAACTGTTTGGGAAGTGAGTATCTCCTGTGTGTTTGGTAAGTTTCAGAGCAGTTGGGGACAAGCTCCTGGGTGTGGCAGATCCAGGACTTGGCTGCGCTCACATATGGTGTTGCATGCTGGTTCTGGGGCCCCGGGCAGTGAGAGTTCCTGGGGCCCCAGGCTGGCTTGTGCACCATTATTGTTTTTAAATTTTAATGTAGATTCCCATGCAGTTTAGTTAGGAGGGGGGCAGATGAGAGGGTATATCCTGCACGCTGGTGCCCCCTGCTGGCCATATAGCCATTGTCTATATGCAACTGAAACCCTCTCCTATGACTAGCTGAGTAGCTCAGCTTCTGTTTGAATTAATCACTGCAGACTAGGTGTAATGTGTATGTGCACTTCTTGATTGGCTTACAAGCAGCCTGCAGGCTTTATATAAGCAGCAGAGAACTGTTTGGGAAGTGAGTATCTCCTGTGTGTTTGGTAAGTTTCAGAGCAGTTGGGGACAAGCTCCTGGGTGTGGCAGATCCAGGGCTTGGCTGCGCTCACATATGGTGTTGCATGCTGGTTCTGGGGCCCCGGGCAGTGAGAGTTCCTGGGGCCCCAGGCTGGCTTGTGCACCATTATTGTTTTTAAATTTTAATGTAGATTCCCATGCAGTTTAGTTAGGAGGGGGGCAGATGAGAGGGTATATCCTGCACGCTGGTGCCCCCTGCTGGCCATATAGCCATTGTCTATATGCAACTGAAACCCTCTCCTATGACTAGCTGAGTAGCTCAGCTTCTGTTTGAATTAATCACTGCAGACTAGGTGTAATGTGTATGTGCACTTCTTGATTGGCTTACAAGCAGCCTGCAGGCTTTATATAAGCAGCAGAGAACTGTTTGGGAAGTGAGTATCTCCTGTGTGTTTGGTAAGTTTCAGAGCAGTTGGGGACAAGCTCCTGGGTGTGGCAGATCCAGGGCTTGGCTGCGCTCACATATGGTGTTGCATGCTGGTTCTGGGGCCCCGGGCAGTGAGAGTTCCTGGGGCCCCAGGCTGGCTTGTGCACCATTATTGTTTTTAAATTTTAATGTAGATTCCCATGCAGTTTAGTTAGGAGGGGGGCAGATGAGAGGGTATATCCTGCACGCTGGTGCCCCCTGCTGGCCATATAGCCATTGTCTATATGCAACTGAAACCCTCTCCTATGACTAGCTGAGTAGCTCAGCTTCTGTTTGAATTAATCACTGCAGACTAGGTGTAATGTGTATGTGCACTTCTTGATTGGCTTACAAGCAGCCTGCAGGCTTTATATAAGCAGCAGAGAACTGTTTGGGAAGTGAGTATCTCCTGTGTGTTTGGTAAGTTTCAGAGCAGTTGGGGACAAGCTCCTGGGTGTGGCAGATGCAGGGCTTGGCTGCGCTCACATATGGTGTTGCATGCTGGTTCTGGGGCCCCGGGCAGTGAGAGTTCCTGGGGCCCCAGGCTGGCTTGTGCACCATTATTGTTTTTAAATTTTAATGTAGATTCCCATGCAGTTTAGTTAGGAGGGGGGCAGATGAGAGGGTATATCCTGCACGCTGGTGCCCCCTGCTGGCCATATAGCCATTGTCTATATGCAACTGAAACCCTCTCCTATGACTAGCTGAGTAGCTCAGCTTCTGTTTGAATTAATCACTGCAGACTAGGTGTAATGTGTATGTGCACTTCTTGATTGGCTTACAAGCAGCCTGCAGGCTTTATATAAGCAGCAGAGAACTGTTTGGGAAGTGAGTATCTCCTGTGTGTTTGGTAAGTTTCAGAGCAGTTGGGGACAAGCTCCTGGGTGTGGCAGATCCAGGGCTTGGCTGCGCTCACATATGGTGTTGCATGCTGGTTCTGGGGCCCCGGGCAGTGAGAGTTCCTGGGGCCCCAGGCTGGCTTGTGCACCATTATTGTTTTTAAATTTTAATGTAGATTCCCATGCAGTTTAGTTAGGAGGGGGGCAGATGAGAGGGTATATCCTGCACGCTGGTGCCCCCTGCTGGCCATATAGCCATTGTCTATATGCAACTGAAACCCTCTCCTATGACTAGCTGAGTAGCTCAGCTTCTGTTTGAATTAATCACTGCAGACTAGGTGTAATGTGTATGTGCACTTCTTGATTGGCTTACAAGCAGCCTGCAGGCTTTATATAAGCAGCAGAGAACTGTTTGGGAAGTGAGTATCTCCTGTGTGTTTGGTAAGTTTCAGAGCAGTTGGGGACAAGCTCCTGGGTGTGGCAGATGCAGGGCTTGGCTGCGCTCACATATGGTGTTGCATGCTGGTTCTGGGGCCCCGGGCAGTGAGAGTTCCTGGGGCCCCAGGCTGGCTTGTGCACCATTATTGTTTTTAAATTTTAATGTAGATTCCCATGCAGTTTAGTTAGGAGGGGGGCAGATGAGAGGGTATATCCTGCACGCTGGTGCCCCCTGCTGGCCATATAGCCATTGTCTATATGCAACTGAAACCCTCTCCTATGACTAGCTGAGTAGCTCAGCTTCTGTTTGAATTAATCACTGCAGACTAGGTGTAATGTGTATGTGCACTTCTTGATTGGCTTACAAGCAGCCTGCAGGCTTTATATAAGCAGCAGAGAACTGTTTGGGAAGTGAGTATCTCCTGTGTGTTTGGTAAGTTTCAGAGCAGTTGGGGACAAGCTCCTGGGTGTGGCAGATCCAGGGCTTGGCTGCGCTCACATATGGTTTTGCATGCTGGTTCTGGGGCCCCGGGCAGTGAGAGTTCCTGGGGCCCCAGGCTGGCTTGTGCACCATTATTGTTTTTAAATTTTAATGTAGATTCCCATGCAGTTTAGTTAGGAGGGGGGCAGATGAGAGGGTATATCCTGCACGCTGGTGTCCCCTGCTGGCCATATAGCCATTGTCTATATGCAACTGAAACCCTCTCCTATGACTAGCTGAGTAGCTCAGCTTCTGTTTGAATTAATCACTGCAGACTAGGTGTAATGTGTATGTGCACTTCTTGATTGGCTTACAAGCAGCCTGCAGGCTTTATATAAGCAGCAGAGAACTGTTTGGGAAGTGAGTATCTCCTGTGTGTTTGGTAAGTTTCAGAGCAGTTGGGGACAAGCTCCTGGGTGTGGCAGATCCAGGGCTTGGCTGCGCTCACATATGGTGTTCCATGCTGGTTCTGGGGCCCCGGGCAGTGAGAGTTCCTGGGGCCCCAGGCTGGCTTGTGCACCATTATTGTTTTTAAATTTTAATGTAGATTCCCATGCAGTTTAGTTAGGAGGGGGGCAGATGAGAGGGTATATCCTGCACGCTGGTGCCCCCTGCTGGCCATATAGCCATTGTCTATATGCAACTGAAACCCTCTCCTATGACTAGCTGAGTAGCTCAGCTTCTGTTTGAATTAATCACTGCAGACTAGGTGTAATGTGTATGTGCACTTCTTGATTGGCTTACAAGCAGCCTGCAGGCTTTATATAAGCAGCAGAGAACTGTTTGGGAAGTGAGTATCTCCTGTGTGTTTGGTAAGTTTCAGAGCAGTTGGGGACAAACTCCTGGGTGTGGCAGATCCAGGGCTTAGCTGCGCTCACATATGGTGTTGCATGCTGGTTCTGGGGCCCCGGGCAGTGAGAGTTCCTGGGGCCCCAGGCTGGCTTGTGCACCATTATTGTTTTTAAATTTTAATGTAGATTCCCATGCAGTTTAGTTAGGAGGGGGGCAGATGAGAGGGTATATCCTGCACGCTGGTGCCCCCTGCTGGCCATATAGCCATTGTCTATATGCAACTGAAACCCTCTCCTATGACTAGCTGAGTAGCTCAGCTTCTGTTTGAATTAATCACTGCAGACTAGGTGTAATGTGTATGTGCACTTCTTGATTGGCTTACAAGCAGCCTGCAGGCTTTATATAAGCAGCAGAGAACTGTTTGGGAAGTGAGTATCTCCTGTGTGTTTGGTAAGTTTCAGAGCAGTTGGGGACAAGCTCCTGGGTGTGGCAGATCCAGGGCTTGGCTGCGCTCACATATGGTGTTGCATGCTGGTTCTGGGGCCCCGGGCAGTGAGAGTTCCTGGGGCCCCAGGCTGGCTTGTGCACCATTATTGTTTTTAAATTTTAATGTAGATTCCCATGCAGTTTAGTTAGGAGGGGGGCAGATGAGAGGGTATATCCTGCACGCTGGTGCCCCCTGCTGGCCATATAGCCATTGTCTATATGCAACTGAAACCCTCTCCTATGACTAGCTGAGTAGCTCAGCTTCTGTTTGAATTAATCACTGCAGACTAGGTGTAATGTGTATGTGCACTTCTTGATTGGCTTACAAGCAGCCTGCAGGCTTTATATAAGCAGCAGAGAACTGTTTGGGAAGTGAGTATCTCCTGTGTGTTTGGTAAGTTTCAGAGCAGTTGGGGACAAGCTCCTGGGTGTGGCAGATCCAGGGCTTGGCTGCGCTCACATATGGTGTTGCATGCTGGTTCTGGGGCCCCGGGCAGTGAGAGTTCCTGGGGCCCCAGGCTGGCTTGTGCACCATTATTGTTTTTAAATTTTAATGTAGATTCCCATGCAGTTTAGTTAGGAGGGGGGCAGATGAGAGGGTATATCCTGCACGCTGGTGCCCCCTGCTGGCCATATAGCCATTGTCTATATGCAACTGAAACCCTCTCCTATGACTAGCTGAGTAGCTCAGCTTCTGTTTGAATTAATCACTGCAGACTAGGTGTAATGTGTATGTGCACTTCTTGATTGGTTTACAAGCAGCCTGCAGGCTTTATATAAGCAGCAGAGAACTGTTTGGGAAGTGAGTATCTCCTGTGTGTTTGGTAAGTTTCAGAGCAGTTGGGGACAAGCTCCTGGGTGTGGCAGATCCAGGGCTTGGCTGCGCTCACATATGGTGTTGCATGCTGGTTCTGGGGCCCCGGGCAGTGAGAGTTCCTGGGGCCCCAGGCTGGCTTGTGCACCATTATTGTTTTTAAATTTTAATGTAGATTCCCATGCAGTTTAGTTAGGAGGGGGGCAGATGAGAGGGTATATCCTGCACGCTGGTGCCCCCTGCTGGCCATATAGCCATTGTCTATATGCAACTGAAACCCTCTCCTATGACTAGCTGAGTAGCTCAGCTTCTGTTTGAATTAATCACTGCAGACTAGGTGTAATGTGTATGTGCACTTCTTGATTGACTTACAAGCAGCCTGCAGGCTTTATATAAGCAGCAGAGAACTGTTTGGGAAGTGAGTATCTCCTGTGTGTTTGGTAAGTTTCAGAGCAGTTGGGGACAAGCTCCTGGGTGTGGCAGATCCAGGGCTTGGCTGCGCTCACATATGGTGTTGCATGCTGGTTCTGGGGCCCCGGGCAGTGAGAGTTCCTGGGGCCCCAGGCTGGCTTGTGCACCATTATTGTTTTTAAATTTTAAGTACCTCACCTTTATCAAAATGAATGAGGCATGGATCCCGGAGGGCTGCTGCTCGCCCCAAGACTAAGTCAGTCCCTGCACACACAGCATCTCTGCCTGCACGCCGTGTGACTGGCTGCCTGGCCTGCCCCAAGAAGACTAAGTCGCTCCCAGTCCCTCCACACAGCATGTCTGCCTGCAGGCCGCTTGACTACCTTCTCCGCCACCACCAACAGGGTCCGGGACTCCAGGCGGATTGCTGAATTTTTTAGGCCGCTGCTAGCAGCGGCCGCTGTAATAATTTTTCTGGTGCGTGTACATGACTGCCTAATTTTTCTGGCTGCACTGTGGGCAGCTGCAACAACAAAAGAAAAGGCATGTACATGCGCCCATTCCCCTTCGTGATCATTACCTTGCTGTGGTGAAGGGGCTTGCGTATCACAATGAAGCAATGACCGGCGCCTAGATGAGTGTCTCGGGGGGCACACAAAAGATAATAAGGTCGTTGCTTCATTGTGGTCAGACCAAATTTGATCAGCTGGACAGTCACTGTTCTGTCATTCAGCTACATCAGCCAGGCGACCATATGGGCTGTAAAGCCACCAAAACCTGCACTCTCGCCATGGTGCGCACCAGTCCAGCACGGCCGTCACTGCACAAACAGCTGTTTGCGGTGCGTTACAAGGTGAGTTTGGTGTGTCAGTGTGAAGCAGTACCTTAATTACACTACCTGATTGATGTATACACATGCAAGATGTTTTAAAGCACTTTAGGCCTGTCATTTAGCATTCAATGTGATTTCTGCCCTTAAAACGCTGCTTTGCGTCAAATCCAGATTTTTCCCGGGGACTTTTGGCGTGTATCCCACTCCGCCATGCCCCCCTCCAGGTGTTAGACCCCTTGAAACATCTTTTCCATCACTTTTGTGGCCAGCATAATTTTTTTTTTTTCAAAGTTCGCATCCCCATTGAAGTCTATTGCGGTTCGCGAACTTTAACGCGAACCGAACGTTCTGCGAAAGTTCGCGAACCCGGTTCGCGAACCTAAAATCGGAGGTTCGGCCCAACTCTAGTAGCCAGTGAAGGGAGTGCAGGACTGGCGTTATGTGGCAGTGACAGGGTTGGTTGGTTAGCAGTCTAGCAGCAGTATTCTGTATCAGCTGTAGGCGGTATAAGACATTTTTTGGAAGGCCAGTGTAGAGAGCATTGCAGTAGTCCAGTCGGGAGGTAATGAAGGCATGAACTAAAGTTGAAAAAAGTAGCAAAAACTTGCGCTCAAACAAAACAGTGCTGGCCCTTTAAATATGCCCCAGGTGCTGCTCTCTTGGACTGGATGGAGCCAGTTGCTGATAGACACAAGAGGGTGGGGGGAGACAGAGAGCGCTCCGATGGTGCATTAACCCAGAAGTATACAGTTATAAAAATAAAGAGTTACACTTACAAATTAAAATGGTGGTGCTGCGCTCTGCTTATACGTCCACCAGTGGGGAACCTCAGCCTAATCCTGCCTGGCCAGGGCGGGTGGTGCAGATGAACTTGCAGGAGGACCTCCGTCTGGGGAGAGAGCTGTGCGCAGCTGATCCTGTCTGACGTCACTACCGGTTTCGGCGTTGATCCACGCCTTCCTCAGGTCCTGAGGAAGGCATGGATCAACGCCGAAACCGGTAGTGACGTCAGACAGGATGCACCATCGGAGCGCTCTCTGTCTCCCCCCACCCTCTTATGAACTAAAGTTGGTAGGTCTTCTGGTGGGATGAGGTGCTTGATTTTTACGATGTTCTTAAGGTGAAAATAGAATGATTTCACCACAGCAGAGATGTGAGTTCTGAAGTTTAAATCCCCATCAATTAGAACTCTCAGGCCTACGCACATGATCAGAGCTGCGTAGATCCGTGCCTCCTATTCCCAGTGGTGAAGACTGCAAGTTAAGTTGTTTTGTTGTCCTGCGCTGCCCTCCGATCAGAAGAACTTCAGTTTTGTCTGCATTTAGTTTCAGCCAGTTGTCATTCATCCATTGCTGTAGTTCACGTAAGCAGGCGTTTATAGTTAGAGTTGAGTCTGTCACACTAGGCTTGAAGGAAAGGTATAGTTGGGTGTCGTCCGCATAGCAGTGGTATGTCAGGCCATGTTTTTGGATTAGTTTTCCAAGCGTTAACATGTAAATCGTGAAAAGCAGGGGAGAGAGGATTGAGCCCTGGGGCACTCCGTACTTAAGTGGTACAGGGGTGGACAGGAAGGCCCCATTGACACTTTTTGGGTTCTGCCACTCAAGAAGGATTGGAACCACTCAAGAACTATGCCCTCAATGCCGCAGTATTCCTGTAGCCTGTTTATCAAGATGCCATGGTCAACTGTATCAAAGGCTACAGAAAGGTCTAGCAGTATGAGGATCGAGCACTCTCCTCTGTCTCTTGCCATGAGCAGGTGGTTGCATATTTGGATGAGGACAGTTTCAGTGCTGTGGTGTTTCCTGAAGCCAGACTGGAATGGGCCATAACTGTTGTTTTGTAGGATTTTGGCATTTAGCTAGAGGTATACAGCTTTTTTTAATTAGCTTACCCAGAAAGGGAAGGTTAGAGACAGGTCTGTAGCTGGTCATTGCATCTGGGTCCAGGGAGGGTTTTCTGAGGAGAGACCTGATGATTGATTCCTTCAGTAAAGCAGGAAATATCCCTGATTGTAAGGAACAGTTAACAATTTTGTGGAATACCGGTACAAACAGGTCAGGACAGTACAACATGAACTGTGTTGGGCCAGGATCTAGGTCACAGGTAGTTAGGCGGAGGTGAAGGAGGATGCTTGATGTGACTTCTTCATCAATTTCTTTGAAGTTTGACCAAGGTGTTACGTTGTCTCTGCTAATGGTCTTCGGCGCTATATTAGGCTCAGATGCTGTAAGTTGGATGGACCTTATAGCGGAGACTTTGTGAAGAAATGGGCAAATTGGTCACAGAGGTCCTTTGAAGGCTCGATATTCAGTTTTTCACATGCTGGGTTGCAGAGTTTTTCCACTGTGTGGAACAGTTGGGCTGGTTTGTTAACTGCATTTGCAATCTCTTGTGATAGAAAGGAGGATTTTTTTCCCGTGATTACCTTTTGGTAGTTCTTCAAGTGGAGGATTAAGGCATCTTTGTCTTCTGGGGACTGATATTTGCGCCACAGTCTCTCAAGTTTTCGGCGTGTCTTTTCAGCTCTTTTATAGAGTTATCAAACCACTGTGCAAGATGGTGTGGAGTAAGATATTTGGTGCACAGAGGAGCAATGGTCTCAAAGGTGGAGGACACACATTTGTTGTATTTAAACACCAGATTATCAGGGTCCAAGCTGGAGTCAGTCAATTCATCAAAGCTAAGGTTATCTCGGATATGTTGAGGTGTTAGTCCTTTTAAAAGTCCTTCAGAAAATGAATTTCTCTGGGGCCTTTATGAACCTAATAAAGGCTATGCATGTAAATCCCAAAGCCCTTATTTACACACCGTGCTTTATTTCCCTTGGCTTTCCTCTGACTAAAGGGACACGCCAAGGTTGTCCCCTCTCACCTTTATTATTTGACCTTGCGCTAGAGCCACTGCTAAGGGAGTTAGACAAACATATACGAGGGATACCGGTGGGAAATATGACAGTCAGTCAAGCAGCATTTGCAGACGACATCCTGATTTTCTTGGCTAGACCAAAAGAAGATCTCCCAAAAGTATTTCAAATAATCCAAACAATAGGAAAATTAAGCGTCTTTGGAATAAATAATACTAAAAGTGAACTATTGTTTTTAACTAGTGGGGTAGACTCAATAGCAGTGGCACAAGAACAAGGCATATCAATAAAATCACAAGTCAGGCACGTAGGCATCAAGCTGAATAAAGAACCCAGTTCCATATATACCCTCAATTATGATCCCCTTATTCAAAGTATAAAACAGCAATTGCAAAGATGGACAAATTTACCACTGAATTTAATGGGAAGGGCGGTGGTCCTTAAAAGTGTGATTTTTGGGAGACTATTATATCCGTTACAGACCATACCTCTCCTGCTGAAACATAAAGACATTCAAGACCTAGACAGATTATTCACAAAGTATTTATTAAAATTACCCAAAGACTGGGCAGGGCTGAGCATCCCAAACATACGTCTCTATCAGGAATGAGCAGAAACAGTTGCAACATTATGAACATAATATATGCAATGTGACATCTTGAATGCATTGTGCATTTCAAATGTTGTAACCTTTGTTTGGGAGAACATTTTCAAAACTTTTGAAAAAAACATAGTTTAAAAAAAACTACTTTATTTAAACACACAAACAAGATTTTTTTTTATTAATGTACACTGCCATCATCCAGGTCATATGAACTGTAGTATTCCTTGATTGAAGTCCTCGGACTCCCTGTCCACACCATCACATCATCACTGCAACATTGGTCGGGATGGCATAAGCTTGTTTAAATTTCCATTTTGGGCATCGTAGCTGAGGCTTCTTGTTGTTCCAAATTAATAGACCAGAGGAAAGCCACAAGAAAATATTGAAAGATGCTTATGCCCCCAACCCTTTCATTTTTGTGGTGATGATTACTATGGGGATATATATTTTTCTGTTGTGCATTTTTTTATGAAATAATTTTTAAGGTGTGAGTGTGTCTTTCTGAACTTTGTTTCTATTTGTGTAAATGGTAAGTTATACTCCTGTACTTAATTCCCTGGGAGGAAGGCCCCTTATTATAACCCAGGATTTCCCTACTCCACCATATATCTCCCTCATACTATTACCTTCACACCCTCCTAGGCTTCTCGACTGTGCAGTTCAGACTCCTGGCTGCCGGCCATGAGCACCTTTGAAGCACAACTGAAGGGCCACATTTGTACCACCACATTGTGTTATCGCTTGATGTTACTCTACAGACGGGCTGGCCCTCCAACTTCATTATATGTAACTTTGTACCTTGCTGGATTAAACTAATACTGGATTACTGCAACCGGTGCCCGACCTGCTTTACTTCTCTCTACCCCATAATTGGATTGCATTTGGGTAGTGAGCACTGTCTTTATTTAGGATTCAGTGTGCTATTTCAGTCTACATGTAAGTGCCAGTCGCATTTTGCTACTCTATGATTGGTCCTGACATGACACAAGGTAAAGTCCACTGTGTTCTGCTCCCTTTTGCTTTTATTAAGTAAGACCGTATCCAAAACAAAATACAGACTCAGAAAATGTTGCTGTATATATAGTATATTTATTGTTTACTTTCATTAGAGAAGTACAGAATTTATCAAGTCATTTTTAATTGTTTTAGGTATTATAATGCTGGAAAAATCATCAAAATGTAGGTATATATCTATAAGAATAAAAAGACTTGAATCAGGTCAAACCCATCTGTATTTAGTCAACAGACAGTAATGCAAACTGTCTGTGATCTCTAACACAGATATTTGAGTTTTTATCCTTCAGTTCCAAGTGTCAGAGTTTTTGGAAGTCAGCCTCTGTTTGCATATGTGCTGTGAGCTCAACTCGTTTTTATAAACATAACTCAACAGATCAACTATCACAGGTAATAATCACTGGATGTCAAAAGTGATGGATGAGAGTGTAATACAACATTCTATTTACAGATGCGGCAACTGGAGGAAACTTCCAACAATTAATAGAGTGGCTAGAAGATGAAGGCAATAAGAAGCTTCTGAAAGAGAATGAAGCAAAAAGGTCAACAACACCACACAAACAACACAATAGCAATTAGTTGTTATTATTATTATGATTTATATAGCTCTAACATATTACGCAGTGCTGTACAATACATAGGATTACAGACAATGATAACAGGGGTGACAGCACAATACATGTAATAGGCAATAAATACAACAATATAAACAATAAAACTCATGCGCCTATGCATATATGATTAATGCAATATTTATTAAAAACCAATCAATTGATAAAAACTGCACACCATGAATCTGTACTCAGCCTCTTTCTAGTCACATGCCTGGGCAACATCAAGGGACCCAGGAAGAATTGCCTAGATTTCTATGCTGCCAATTTACTTCATACATGCGTGCATTAAATAAAATATAGAAACAACCTCCCTTTCTCCTTTAATCTATTGTTCCTCAAATCTCCAGAATCTAAATAGCCAGCATTATAGATCTTTCCATGCAGTGTTATTGTTTCTCCACTCAGCAATACTTTGTATTTGCACTTAGCGTTTATCTGTCTTTCAGAAAGCGTATACTGAACGCCACACGTTTCACAGTACAGCAGGATTTATATAATGTTCCTCCCTAGTGAGTTTAATCACAAGTGAGTTTGATCACAAAGATTCTTCTGCTACCTCAGTAGCTGACTCACGTTTACCGCACTGATCGGCAGTCCATTCGCTCCAGAGAGAGGAGGGGGGCAGAAGGAGTTCCCAGCTTATCCGGTATCTTTAGATGTACAGATCCGCTTGAGTCCCGGCCGGCGACTCACTGCTGGATCACTCCGATGTAGGCTACAAGGACTTCCGTCTTGGCGTACTTTGCAACACACGGAGTCCGGGGGTGACGTCACCACACTTCTTAGCCAATAGCCAACGCGTTTCGGTAGGTTCCGCCTACCTTCTTCAGGGCGTACTCCCATTGGCTGTGTACCTTCTTATACTCTGTTACTCCACCCACCTCTCTCCGTGTCACTTGTTACTATATCTCTGATAAGCAGACTCGTTTAAAATGCATAAATCTCAATATCTGAGTTCAAGCCTAGCGGGACTCCACTGTTCAGAGTGTATATCCATTCAGTTTCTTTCCGTGACATTTTGTCAATATAATTACCACCCCCCCAATCTCTTTCCACCTTCTGTATAGCATAAAACTTAAAGGTCTCCAAACTTTTTCCATGATGTTCTTTAAAATGTTTGCTAAGTGGTTGCTTTTCATTCCCATTTTTAATATTATTTACATGTTCTCCTATTCTGGAGAGGAGTTTCCTTTTTGTCCTGCCTATATATTGCTTCTTGCAGCCACATTCGATAACATATATTATTCCAGTGCTGGTACAATTTAATTCTCCCATTATGTTAAACTGCTCATGTGTCACTTGTGACTCAAAATTATACATTGGTGCATGATATTTCGTATTTTTACAAGGAACACAAAATCCACACCTCTTAAAGGAGCCCTTTCTTTTTTCTCTATTTAATTGTGGTTCACTAACAGTTGGTGCAATTATGTTCCTAATACAATTAGCTTTACTAAAAATATATTTTGGTTTCTCTGTTAAAATACCATTAAGCGTCTTGTCTTTCTGTAAAATTTCCCAATGATTTTCCACAATCCTTTTTATATCGTTAGATTGCTGGTTGTATTTCATCTTAATGCTAGGTAATGGATGTGTTTCACTTCCACCCTTAGATTTTAATAAATCTTCCCGATTCAAATCTCTCACTGCATTTAGTGTCTGTTCTAATTTGCCAGTATCATATTTTCTTTCCACAAACCTTTCTCTTAACAAAACCGATTGTTCATTATAATCATCAATCTCGGTACAATTTCGTCTTATGCGCATAAATTGACTTTTTGGGATGTTTGTAAGCCACTTTAACATGTGACAACTGTCGAGATATATAAAACTGTTGGTGTCAACTTTTTTAAAAAAGGTTTTTGTCTTAATTTGCCCATTATCTATAAAAATATTCAAATCTAAAAAATTTACCGTATTACTGCTATACTCATAAGTAAATTCCAAATTATATTCATTCTTGGTATTAATCCATCCCAAAAATCGCTTTAGGCTTTCTTCTCCCCCTCTCCAAATAAAAATGGCATCGTCTACAAACCGTTTCCAGAGGACGAGGCTCGCCCCGGGGCCCTTCTGGCCCCTCAAAATCAATTGCTCCCAGTAGGCCATATAAAGGTTAGCGAACCCTGGAGCGAACCTCGTCCCCATCGCAGTCCCAATACGCTGCAGGAAATGCTGACCTGCATACAGAAAATTATTATGAGTTAAAATAAACATAATAGATTCCTCAATAAATTCAATCTGATCTTAAGGGGTATCCGTAAGTTCATTTAAAAAATATCTAACAGCTTCAACCCCTTTATCATGATCTATAATTGTATAGAGAGATTTAACATCTGCCACACACATTATGTCACCAGATTCCCACTCGACCTCATTCAAAATTCTTAAAATGTGTCCCGTGTCTTTGACATATGACTCCGTCTGGATCACTGCCCTCTGTAAGTATCCATCTACATATTCTGATAAATTAGCTGTCAGGGACCCAATCCCTGAGATGATAGGTCTCCCGGGAGGGTCCCTGACTTGTTTATGAATTTTAGGAAGATGATAATAAACCGGGAGGCGTCGATCTTTCTGTAAAAGGAATTGGACTTCTTTTTCATTTAAAATACCTCGTTCTTCTCCAGATCCAATCAAATCCTCTAGCTGCTTTTTATATTCAAAAGTGGGGTTTTTCTTTAGGAGCAAGTATGTTTCAGTATTTTTAAGTTGTCTCTCAGCCTCCCTGTTATATTCTGTCCTATTCTGAACCACTATCCTCCCCCTTTGTCTGCTGGTCTCACTATAACCTCTAAGTCATCCCGTAGTGCTCTCATAGCTGTTTTCTCTGGTCCACTTAGATTAGAAAAAAAAATTTGTTTAAGTTTCCTGATGTCCCTATCACTCATTTCATTGATTGGATTAAATTTTGATCTATTCTGTAAACCACTGTGTATATACCCACTCTGATTATTTTCATTCACAACTGGGGGTTTCTTTATAAAGTATTTTTTGAGACACAATTGTCTCATATATTTTTTGATCCCAATATAGGCATCAAACTTATTTAGTTTATTGGTTGGTGCAAACTTTAAACCTTTCTTTAGAATAGATACTTCCGCAGGTTCCAGCTTCCGTTCACTAAGATTATATATCCCATCCCGAATTTCTCTAGGCTCTATTGGTATTTCTATACTCCTCTTTTCTTTTTTGGACTTGCCCCTCCCTCTACACCCTCTATACTTCTTCCCTCTCTTCTTTCTTTGTATAAAAAATGATTGGTAATCTTATTACTGGCATCTTGTTGTGACCTCAATTTCATTCTCTCAGTTATCTCATTCTTGTCTTTCCTGCTTCTCCTATTTACACCTCTTTTGCTTTCTACTCTCTCCCCTTGATTTTGATCCAGTACTGTCCTATAGTCAATAAATTTACGTTGCCCTTTAGGGACATCTGGGATTTTGGTCAGTGGGTTGAATCTGTTTTTAGTGGGAATCTGCACAATAACCTCTGCTTCTATTGGTAGAGCTTTTTTGATCTGATCCACTTCCTCCAGAGTTTCACAGTCGTGAAGCAATTGTGTCCTACTCTTCTCATGCAATCCTGACTCACTTCCCTCTTCCTTTCTCTCAATCACCAACATTCTACCCCCTTCACTTCCTTCATTCGAATCAATCAAAATATCCTCTTCCTGTGCTACGATACAACCGTTGGACCCATACACCACATCCACTGATTCTTCTTCTTTTTTCTTATTGACTTCTCTCATACCACTATCGTCTACATGCACTTCATCCACTCCTAATTCTTCCCCTGTAGATCTAACATATTCATCAACAGTTGTCAAACTCACTTCTTCCGTTGTCAAATTCACTTCTTCCTCAGCTCTATACCTATTTTCTCCATTTTCAGTTTCTACAAAATTACCTAAAACGTACAGATCCTCACATTCCACAGTATCTCTGGAGAATTTCTTCAATTTACGATACATAATCTCCTCCTCCAGTTTAATTAATCTCCCCTGGATGCTGTGTTCCAGATTTTTGAATACCTCTGTTTCAGCATGTGGTTCCAATTTAGTATATAAATTTCTGACCTCTTCACTCCTGTTTATGAGATTTTTGAATACCTCTGTTTCAGCATGTGGTTCCAATTTAGTATATAAATTTCTGACCTCTTCACTCCTGTTTATGATTTGCATTTTTCGTACTTCAGTTATAAATTCAAGAACCTGCATAGAGAATGATCTAAACATCCTATCCCAGTCCGCCTGGACTTCTTCAGATTGTAAGTCAAATGCCAGAGTTTTATAAACTTCTAATCCAGGCGGGCATTTGCCCTGTTCCCTGTATTTTTCCAAAGAGAATATCTCCCACATATTCTTGGTCTCTTGAACTAAGAGTTTCTCCAACCTTCGGCTATTGAATTTAATAAACTCCTCCTCCCTGAAGTCCACTTTAATTTTGCTCTCATCATGCTGAAAAAAGGTTTCAATCCTCTGCAACCGATCCTCCCGATATTTCCATAGATCTGTGCTAATCTCAAATTTCTTTCCGTTTTCTTCCATAATAGTGTTCGTGCTATTACACTGTATCAATATAACGATTCGTGTTTGTTTAAGCTATAGCAATATAAAGATTGTCAGTACAAAGACACAAGCTGCTAATACAATCACTTACGGATCAATAGATCGAGTCATAAATTGATTTGAAGATTGTAGCGCTTGATAATTAATATTTCACAATGGCAGCAATAAGTTAATATAGAATCCGTAACTATATACCAAAAATATAAACAATAAAACTCATGCGCCTATGCATATATGATTAATGCAATATTTATTAAAAACCAATCAATTGATAAAAACTGCACACCATAAATCTGTACTCAGCCTCTTTCTAGTCACATGCCTGGGCAACATCAAGGGACCCAGGAAGAATTGCCTAGATTTCTATGCTGCCAATTTACTTCATACATGCGTGCATTAAATAAAATATAGAAACAACCTCCCTTTCTCCTTTAATCTATTGTTCCTCAAATCTCCAGAATCTAAATAGCCAGCATTATAGATCTTTCCATGCAGTGTTATTGTTTCTCCACTCAGCAATACTTTGTACTTGCACTTAGCGTTTATCTGTCTTTCAGAAAGCGTATACTGAACGCCACACGTTTCACAGTACAGCAGGATTTATATAATGTTCCTCCCTAGTGAGTTTAATCACAAGTGAGTTTGATCACAAAGATTCTTCTGCTACCTCAGTAGCTGACTTACGTTTACCGCACTGATCGGCAGTCCATTCGCTCCAGAGAGAGGAGGGGGGCAGAAGGAGTTCCCAGCTTATCCGGTATCTTTAGATGTACAGATCCGCTTGAGTCCCGGCCGGCGACTCACTGCTGGATCACTCCGATGTAGGCTACAAGGACTTCCGTCTTGGCGTACTTTGCTCCACCCACCTCTCTCCGTGTCACTTGTTACTATATCTCTGATAAGCAGACTCGTTTAAAATGCATAAATCTCAATATCTGAGTTCAATCCTAGCGGGACTCCACTGTTCAGAGTGTATATCCATTCAGTTTCTTTCCGTGACATTTTGTCAATATAATTACCACCCCTTCAATCTCTTTCCACCTTCTGTATAGCGTAAAACTTAAAGGTCTCCAAACTTTTTCCATGATGTTCTTTAAAATGTTTGCTAAGTGGTTGCTTTTCATTCCCATTTTTAATATTATTTACATGTTCTCCTATTCTGGAGAGGAGTTTCCTTTTTGTCCTGCCTATATATTGCTTCTTGCAGCCACATTCGATAACATATATTATTCCAGTGCTGGTACAATTTAATTCTCCCATTATGTTAAACTGCTCATGTGTCACTTGTGACTCAAAATTATACATTGGTGCATGATATTTCGTATTTTTACAAGGAACACAAAATCCACACCTCTTAAAGGAGCCCTTTCTTTTTTCTCTATTTAATTGTGGTTCACTAACAGTTGGTGCAATTATGTTCCTAATACAATTAGCTTTACTAAAAATATATTTCGGTTTCTCTGTTAAAATACCATTAAGCGTCTTGTCTTTCTGTAAAATTTCCCAATGATTTTCCACAATCCTTTTTATATCGTTAGATTGCTGGTTGTAGGCTTTCTTCTCCCCCTCTCCAAATAAAAATGGCATCGTCTATAAACCGTTTCCAGAGGACGAGGCTTGCCCCGGGGCCCTCCTGGCAATTGATTTTGAGGGGCCAGGAGGGCCCCGGGGCGAGCCTCGTCCTCTGGAAACGGTTTATAGACGATGCCATTTTTATTTGGAGAGGGGGAGAAGAAAGCCTAAAGCGATTTTTGGGATGGATTAATACCAAGAATGAATATAATTTGGAATTCACTTATGAGTATAGCAGTAATACGGTAAATTTTTTAGATTTGAATATTTTTATAGATAATGGGCAAATTAAGACAAAAACCTTTTTTAAAAAAGTTGACACCAACAGTTTTATATATCTCGACAGTTGTCACATGTTAAAGTGGCTTACAAACATCCCAAAAAGTCAATTTATGCGCATAAGACGAAATTGTACCGAGATTGATGATTATAATGAACAATCGGTTTTGTTAAGAGAAAGGTTTGTGGAAAGAAAATATGATACTGGCAAATTAGAACAGACACTAAATGCAGTGAGAGATTTGAATCGGGAAGATTTATTAAAATCTAAGGGTGGAAGTGAAACACATCCATTACCTAGCATTAAGATGAAATACAACCAGCAATCTAACGATATAAAAAGGATTGTGGAAAATCATTGGGAAATTTTACAGAAAGACAAGACGCTTAATGGTATTTTAACAGAGAAACCGAAATATATTTTTAGTAAAGCTAATTGTATTAGGAACATAATTGCACCAACTGTTAGTGAACCACAATTAAATAGAGAAAAAAGAAAGGGCTCCTTTAAGAGGTGTGGATTTTGTGTTCCTTGTAAAAATACGAAATATCATGCACCAATGTATAATTTTGAGTCACAAGTGACACATGAGCAGTTTAACATAATGGGAGAATTAAATTGTACCAGCACTGGAATAATATATGTTATCGAATGTGGCTGCAAGAAGCAATATATAGGCAGGACAAAAAGGAAACTCCTCTCCAGAATAGGAGAACATGTAAATAATATTAAAAATGGGAATGAAAAGGAACCACTTAGCAAACATTTTAAAGAACATCATGGAAAAAGTTTGGAGACCTTTAAGTTTTACGCTATACAGAAGGTGGAAAGAGATTGGAGGGGTGGTAATTATATTGACAAAATGTCACGGAAAGAAACTGAATGGATATACACTCTGAACAGTGGAGTCCCGCTAGGATTGAACTCAGATATTGAGATTTATGCATTTTAAACGAGTCTGCTTATCAGAGATATAGTAACAAGTGACACGGAGAGAGGTGGGTGGAGTAACAGAGTATAAGAAGGTACACAGCCAATGGGAGTACGCCCTGAAGAAGGTAGGCGGAACCTACCGAAACGCGTTGGATATTGGCTAAGAAGTGTGGTGACGTCACCCCCGGACTCCGTGTGTTGCAAAGTACGCCAAGACGGAAGTCCTTGTAGCCTACATCGGAGTGATCCAGCAGTGAGTCGCCGGCCGGGACTCAAGCGGATCTGTACATCTAAAGATACCGGATAAGCTGGGAACTCCTTCTGCCCCCCTCCTCTCTCTGGAGCGAATGGACTGCCGATCAGTGCGGTAAACGTGAGTCAGCTACTGAGGTAGCAGAAGAATCTTTGTGATCAAACTCACTTGTGATTAAACTCACTAGGGAGGAACATTATATAAATCCTGCTGTACTGTGAAACGTGTGGCGTTCAGTATACGCTTTCTGAAAGACAGATAAACGCTAAGTGCAAATACAAAGTATTGCTGAGTGGAGAAACAATAACACTGCATGGAAAGATCTATAATGCTGGCTATTTAGATTCTGGAGATTTGAGGAACAATAGATTAAAGGAGAAAGGGAGGTTGTTTCTATATTTTATTTAATGCACGCATGTATGAAGTAAATTGGCAGCATAGAAATCTAGGCAATTCTTCCTGGGTCCCTTGATGTTGCCCAGGCATGTGACTAGAAAGAGGCTGAGTACAGATTCATGGTGTGCAGTTTTTATCAATTGATTGGTTTTTAATAAATATTGCATTAATCATATATGCATAGGCGCATGAGTTTTATTGTTTATATTTTTGGTATATAGTTACGGATTCTATATTAACTTATTGCTGCCATTGTGAAATATTAATTATCAAGCGCTACAATCTTCAAATCAATAAATACAACAATACAGGTAATAAGCAAATAAGAAATACAACACAATACAGGTAGTAATACAATGCCAGATCGTACACTGGAGTGGTAGTACTGATAATAAAAGTTCACATTCTGAGTGGAGTGTAAAATCAAGTATGATACACAAGGGGAGAGGGCCCTGCCAAAGGCGGCTTACAATTTAGAGGGAGGGGGGACATGAAAGGAGCTGAGGGTGCAAAGAGGGGTTCTCGGCAGAGAGAGTTATAGCAGCGTCAAGGTGGGGTAGGCCTCCTCGGAGAGGTGAGTTTTGAGTGCTTTTTTGAAGGTGTTGAAGGAGGGGGCAAGCCTGATGGGCAGAAGGAGAGAGTTCCACAGGATGAGGGCAGCTCTAGTGAAGTCATGTAGTCGTGCATGGGAGTGCGAGATGTGTGGGGTGGTTAGAAGGAGGTGGTTGTTGGAGGAGGTGGCCAGGTGTGTATCTGCTGACCACCAGGTCAGATATGTAGGATCGGGCAGGAGGTGTGTATAGATTTATAGGCCACACATAGGATCTTGGAGCTGATTCTGAAGTGAATTGGAAGCCATTGAAATGATTTTCATACAGAGGCGTAGCTAGGGTTTTCAGCGCCCAGGGACAAAGACAGTTTTTTTTAACCCAACCCCCCCCCCCCTCCCCTGGACAAAATGTGTGCACTGGCCATGTGATTGGATTGGAGAGCCAGCCAGTCGGGCTAGCCCGGCACACGTGCAGCATCATCATTCATCTTCCTCATCCTGAGCCACCAGGCCGGCCCAAACACCCAGTAAGTGTCTGTGACAGGGGACGGGTAGGGGGTCGGCTTAGAAGTGAGCGGCAGCATGCATACTAATTTTCAAGGCTGCGCGCACAGTTCTCTGACTGCAGTGCGGTACATGCGGTAAATACCTTACCTGCTGTAATTAGTTAGGAAGAGGTGACCCAGGGGGAAATTGCCCCCCGGGCCAGTCCACGCATGCGCCTTGCCCACCCATAGCTACTACTCTGTTTGCATAGGGGAGTTGTGGAGACAGAGCGGTGGGAGGAAAAGATTAGTCTAACTGATGCGTTCAATAAAACTAAAGTGGAAAAGAAAAGTCAGATACTTACCTATGGAGAGGGAAGGCTCTGGATCCTATTGAGCCTTACCTGTCCCCTCTCAATCCCCTCGTCCCAGCACTGTCACCACTCTGGTAGAACACATCTCCATGATTCCTCAGAAGGCTTCTGGAGTACTCGTGTCCTCGAACACTCCCAAAGACATATACTGCACATCTGCTATATGGAACCTCTCATGTTTGAGAATGCTCGGGGACATGAGGCTTCCCAAAGCCTTACGAGGGCTCACAGAACTTCGCTAGAACCAGGACACTGAGGGCTCTTTAGGATCCAGGGCTTTCCCTCTCCATAGGTATCTGACTTTTTTATTTTCACAACAGAATTGTTTTAAGCAGCTTATTGTAAAACATTAGGGCTTGTTTATCATAAGCTGCAAAAATGACTTAGATTTATTTGCAGTATATGAAGCATTTCTGATGATGAAAAAAACCAGGATAATTAAAGTGGTATGAAACTCTGCATTTCTTCTCTGCTCTAAAAGATTAATTACAGCATAAAACCTTCTAGGGAAAAATAATGGAGCATAATGTCATTCAAACAGCAGTAGCCAGGATTGCTATATAAACAACTGCAGCCTGTTTCTCCATCCTCAGTCCCAGAGATTGGGTGAGCATGATCTACAATTGCCACCAGAGCCAGCCTTCCTTAGTGAGCGGTAGCCTATCAAATGGGTGTAAGCAACCAAAGCCACCAGATAGGTATGGCTTTATTGACCCCACCTCTATTTATGTCACACTCAGGGGCATAACTAGATTGTGCTGGACGCCCCAAACAGAGATCTCTTGGCTGGGCACCCTAATCCCCTCACAATATTTAGTCATAGGGGGGGGGGGGGGTTAGCTTCTCCTGTAAAACCTCTGAGTCCTCAGAGCTTCAAAGCCCCTTGTACAGGTGTGGAAAATAAATAACAAAGTTTATGCTATGCAGCTGAACTAAGAGGAAAATATATAGGCAATTAGGTATGCCCCCCAACTGTCCTGTCCCGATTTGGGGGGGGGCTCTCCTGTTCTCCCATTATGACCCCCCAGTGTCCCGGCTGGCTGGGGGGTCAGATGTGAAAAAATGACCGAGGCGACCAACCGTACGGATACGGTGTGTAGGATGCGGATCGGCATAATATTCTCCCTCCCTCCCTCCTAATGTGCCCCCCAGTGTCCCCCTTGTTTGCAGAGTAAGTTTGCATAGCAGAGTGGGCTATCATTTAATCTTACCATTCATCCTCGCGTACCGGGATCTGGCTTCACTCTACTTCCTATGACGTCACAGGAAGCGGGAAGAAGAGAAGAGCCAGATGCCGGTACACAAGGATGAATGGTAAGATGACAGCCCGCTCTGCTGCGCACTTTACTCTGCAAACAGGGGGACACGGGGGCACATTCGGAGGGAGGAAGGGAAAATATGATGCCGGACCCGCATCCCACACACTGCATCCGCGCGGCTGGCGCCTCGATCAATTTTTCCCCTCCTCTCCAGGGGCACCCTCCTCCTCACCCACGGGCACCATCACCCTCCTGCTCACCCAAGGGCAGGTTATATTGTCTATGTTTTTTTTTTATTATTTAAATGCCCATTGTGATTTTAATA
Source organism: Hyperolius riggenbachi (assembly GCF_040937935.1). Lineage (NCBI taxonomy): Eukaryota > Metazoa > Chordata > Amphibia > Anura > Hyperoliidae > Hyperolius > Hyperolius riggenbachi. Next base: position 156,257,593 of record NC_090652.1, on the reverse strand, counting down.
AAAAAAAAAAATATCATATGAAATGATGTATGCATGACTTGGGGTGTGTCAGGGGTGTGGTTGGGGGTGTGGCCTAAGTGTCCCGCTTTCTAATTTCAAAATGTTCAGAGGTATGTATAGGCAGTCTGTATTGCAAACAGAGCAAGCATATGTTTTTAGCTGGGTTCACATTTGGAGTAATTCCACATGGTTTCCCTACATACAGAATCGCATCAGATGTGACAGGCCATGTTAATCAATGGGCTCGTTTCTCATATGTGGAAAAAAAATGATTGTTTGCAGCTTAATATTGCACACTGCATGCAATTCCCATTACCCACAGCCTGCTGCTGTCGATGACAAGCATTGGAAAACGTGCATTTAAAAATGAAGAAGAATTGTCCATAGAAAACCATGCTCATTTCACATCACAGCTCAAATTATGAAGAAAAAAAAAGGGGCCCGAGCCTGTTGCTATGGAAGAGGTTAATAAAAGTGGAGGGTACACTCACACTATGGGCTTAATTCACTAAACCGTGGTAACTCATACCACCGCTGCGCTAGCGTTTTTTGCGCAATCGCAAATTTTCATGCGCAAATATTTGCGATTGTGTGTGAAAATTTGCGATTGCTTGCAAAAACGCAAGCATGCAGCAGTGATATGAGTTATCACGGTTTAGTGAATCCCTATGTACATTAGGTATAATACCACATAGATATGAACAATGGTATGGGCATGCTCACATCCATGCGCTGTAATGGGTCACATTATTCTAATATGTTGGATGCAGTGCATTTCTGGATAATGTGTGCGGATATGTGCTTGTTGCATAGACACTGACCTGCTTTTGAAATGTGTGTATTATACTGTGGACACTCACGGTGCATTGCAGTACACAGGCATTATAATCCAATGTTTTACAATATACAAAATGTGAAGACAGACTAGATGTATTTCTCAAGCTAAGTAACACAGCAACAAATAGCTTTAGGGAAGTTTCTAATAAACAGAAAAATAAAATATATTACCAGATACGCATGAAGATGAAAGCGTCAAAACTGTAAAAAGAAAATAGTTCTGTTAAGTTCTGTATCAAAAAGGAAAATGAGATTATACATTGTACAACATGCAGGTGATTTACACATTTTTGCTTTTAAAGGAATCCTTTTAATGAGAGGAATCAGTGCTTTTAATGAGAGGAATCAGAGGAATCAGTGCTTAGTGCCCAGACACACTCTCACATTGTTTTGCAACAAAAGTGACCCTGTATTTTGCTGCAATGCACAGCACGTGTAAAGCACACAGGTTTACACGTGCGCGTAGAGTTGAGCTGAAATTTTCGTAATTTCGCATTACTAAAATTACGCATGCGAAATTTGCGATTACGATGCGAAATTACAGTAGCGTAATTGCCATTAAAATCGTAATTGAAAATACCGTAAGCGTAATTTTCAACGCGTAATTTCGCGTTTCGTTCATGCCGTAATTTCGCATTAAACGCTACCGTAATTTCGCGTTAAACCGTAACGCTCCGTATAATATAAAAAAGCCGCCGACTTTAAGGGTTAATAGCAAAGCCCCCTTAAATGCTAAGAGCCTCAAATTTGAAGAATATATTAAGGAGATCAGGAGGAATAAGAGGAAATTTTTTTTTTCAAAAATACCGTATAGTTTTTGAGAAAATCGATGTTAAAGTTTCAAAGGAAAAATGTAAACATTTAAAAACCCGCCGACTTTAACGGTTACTAGCAAAGCCTGCTTAAAGTTTAGGAACACCAAATTCCCAGGGTATATTAAGGGGATCAGTGGGAATAAGAGGAAAATTTTTTTTTTCAAAAAGACCTTATAGTTTTTGAGAAAATCGATTTTTAAGTTTCAAGGGCGAAAATGTCTTTTAAATGCAGAAAATGTCAGTTTTTTTTGCACAGGTAACAATAGTGTATTATTTTCATACATTCCCCCAAGTGGGAAGAGTTTTACTTACTTCGTTCTAAGTGTGGGAAATATAAAAAAAACGACGTGGGGTCCCCCTCCCAGACCTCTTTAACCCCTTGTCCCCCATGCAGGCTGGGATAGCCAGAATGCGGAGCACCGGCCGCGTGGGGCTCCGCACCCTGACTATACCAGCCCGCATGGTCCATGGATTGGGGGGTCTCGGAAGGGGAGGGGCAGCCAAGCTTTCCCCTCCCCCTCCGAGCCCTTGTCCAATCCAAGGACAAGGGGCTCTTCTCCACCTCCGATGGGCGGTGGAGGTGGAGGCCGCGATTTCCTGGGGGGGAGGTTCATGGTGGAATCTGGGAGTCCCCTTTAAAAAGGGGTCCCCCAGATGCCCACCCCCCCCTCCCAGGAGAAATGGGTATAGAGGTACTTGTACCCCTTACTCATTTCCTTTAAGAGTTAAAAGTAAAATAAACACACAAACACTTAGAAAAAGTATTTTAATTGAACAAAAAACATAACCACGAAAAAAGTCCTTTAATATTCTTAATTAACCATTAATACTTACCTGTCCCTTTAAATAAATGATCCCTCGAAATAGCCTCAGAAATGTTCTATCAGTTACAATGTAACAAAGTTATTACAATGTAACAACTTTGTTACATTGTAACTACGCCGCACCCGACGTCACTCGCCGCCGCCGCATACGCGTCTGCGCTGCACACATTCCCGACAGAGCTCTGAGCTATATAGCTCAGAGCTCTGAGAAGCATCTTTGTATTTTGGCTCCAAGGAGCCCCATTGGTCCTTAGCAGACCAATGGGGTTCCTTCAAATCAAAAGGAACCCCATTGGTCTGCTAAGGACCAATGGGGCTCCTTGGAGCCAAAATACAAAGATGCTTCTCAGAGCTCTGAGCTATATAGCTCAGAGCTCTGTCGGGTCCGTGCAGCACGGACGCTAAGTCCCTGCAGCTCCAGCTGCCCTCCCCGCCTCTCCCACATGTCACCCACATGTCACCCACATGTGGGTGACATGTGGGTGACAGATGTGGGCGGGGTGGACAGCGGGAGCTGCGGGGACTTAGCGTCCTGCACGGACGCGACAGAGCTCTGAGCTATATAGCTCAAAGCTCTGAGAAGCATCTTTGTATTTTGGCTCCAAGGAGCCCTATTGGTCCTTAGCAGACCAATGGGGTTCCTTTTGATTTGAAGGAACCCCATTGGTCTGCTAAGGACCAATGGGGCTCCTTGGAGCCAAAATACAAAGATGCTTCTCAGAGCTCTGAGCTATATAGCTCAGAGCTCTGTCGGGAATGTGTGCAGCGCAGACGCGTATGCGGCGGCGGCGAGTGACGTTGGGTGCAGCGTAGTTACAATGTAACAAAGTTGTTACATTGTAATAACTTTGTTACATTGTAACTGATAGAACATTTCCGAGGCTATTTCGAGGGATCATTTATTTAAAGGGACAGGTAAGTATTAATGGTTAATTAAGAATATTAAAGGACTTTTTTCGTGGTTATGTTTTTTGTTCAATTAAAATACTTTTTCTAAGTGTTTGTGTGTTTATTTACTTTTAACTCTTAAAGGAAATGGGTAAGGGGTACAAGTACCTCTATACTCATTTCTCCTGGGAGGGGGGGGGTGGGCATCTGGGGGACCCCTTTTTAAAGGGGACTCCCAGATTCCACCATGAACCTCCCCCCCAGGAAATCGCGGCCTCCGCCTCCACCGCCCATCGGAGGTGGAGAAGAGCCCCTTGTCCTTGGATTGGACAAGGGCTCGGAGGGGGAGGGGAAAGCTTGGCTGCCCCTCCCCTTCCGAGACCCCCCAATCCATGGACCATGCGGGCTGGTATAGTCAGGGTGCGGAGCCCCACGCGGCCGGTGCTCCGCATTCTGGCTATCCCAGCCTGCATGGGGGACAAGGGGTTAGAGAGGTCTGGGAGGGGGGACCCCACGTCGTTTTTTTTAAATATTTCCCACACTCAGAACGAAGTAAGTAAAACTCTTCCCACTTGGGGGAATCTATGAAAATAATACACTATTGTTACCTGTGCAAAAAAAACCTGACATTTTCTGCATTTAAAAGACATTTTCGCCCTTGAAACTTAAAAATCGATTTTCTCAAAAACTATAAGGTCTTTTTGAAAAAAAAAATTTTCCTCTTATTCCCACTGATCCCCTTAATATACCCTGGGAATTTGGTGTTCCTAAACTTTAAGCAGGCTTTGCTATTAACCGTTAAAGTCGGCGGGTTTTTAAATGTTTACATTTTTCCTTTGAAACTTTAACATCGATTTTCTCAAAAACTATAAGGTCTTTTTGAAAAAAAAAAATTTCCTCTTATTCCTCCTGATCTCCTTAATATATTCTCCAAATTTGAGGCTCTTAGCATTTAAGGGGGCTTTGCTATTAACCCTTAAAGTCGGCGGCTACCTAACATTGATACATGCGTCAACTTTTCCGCTTCGGGAGCATGACCATACGCATTAATTTCGTAATACCCGTTGCAATGCGAAAATTATGCGAAAATTACGCTTACGCGAAATTTCGCGAAATCCTTCTTCATTACGATTATGTACTTACGGCCATAAACGTAATTACACTAATTACGCGAAATGTCGCGAAATCGTAATTACTCCATTACGCTCATCTCTACGTGCGCGCTAAGAAAGATCTTCACGTGTTAATGTGGCACAGTTGCCAACCTTTCACGTTATTTTTTACTGACAAATACCTAAAAGTTTACTGACAAAAGAGTCTATTTTTACTGACAAAATAATGGGCGTGGTCACGCAACAGAATGTGGGCGTGGTCATGGGTGGGGCCAAATATACATGCTTTTAATATTGCTGTAAAAGGTCTGCCAGGGAAGTTTGAGCTCTGCCATAGTGTTTTCCCCCCTTCCCCAAAATACATGTAATCTTACAGCATTTCACCAAAAATCCACGTAATCTGGCAGAGGTTCTTCCAAAATACAGACAATATGGCAGTGGTTCCCAAAAAATAGATGTAATCTGGCAGCAGTTCCCCAAAATACATTTAATCTGACAGCAGTGGTTCCCCAAAAATAGGTAGCCCCAGGTCTATAGGTGTCCCCAGAATAGGTGGCCAGGGGTATAGATGTCCCCAGAACAGGTAGCCAGGGGTATATGTGCCCAGTATATGTAGGCAGGGGTACAGGGCCGGTTCTAGACTGGCACATATGAGGGGGCAGTCAAATGGGTAGGAGGCAACATGTTCGAGGAAACGGCGACGAAAGTGGGCATGGCAAGTAAATGCACATAATGAGAGACAGCGTTTCACCAGTAAATGCACATTAGAGACAGCCTTTCACCAGTAAATGCACGTAATGAGAGACAGCCTTTCACCAGTAAATGCACGTAATGAGAGACAGCTTTTCACCAGTAAATGCAGGTAATGAGAGACAGCTTTTCACCAGTAAATGCACGTAATGAGAGACAACTTTTCACCAGTAAATGCACGTAATAAGAGACAGCTTTTCACCAGTAAATGCACATAATGGAAAACAGCCAGCGTCCTCAGTATATGTAGCCAGGGGTATATGTGCCCAGTATATGTAGCCAGAGGTATATGTCCCCAGTATATGTAGCCAGAGGTATATGTCCCCAGTATATGTAGCCAGGGGTATATGTGCCCAGTATATGTAGCCACAGGTATATGTCCCAGTATATGTAGCCAGGGTTATATGTGCCCAGTATATGTAGCCAGAGGTATGTGTGCCCACAATAGGTAGCCAGGGGGTATATGTGCCCAGTATATGTAGCCACAGGTATATGTCCCAGTATATGTAGTCAGGGTATATGTGCCCAGTATATGTAGCCAGGGGTATATGTGCCCAGTATATGTAGGCAGGGTATATGTGCCCAGTATATGTAGCCACATTTATATGTCCCAGTATATGTAGGCAGGGTATATGTGCCCAGTATATGTAGGAAGGGTATATGTGCCCAGTATATGTAGGCAGGGTATATGTCCCAGTATATGTAGTCAGGGTTATATGTGCCCAGTATATATAGCCAGGGGTATATGTACCCAGTATATGTAGGCAGGGTATATGTGCCCAGTATATGTAGGCAGGGTATATGTGCCCAGTATATGTAGGCAGGGTATATGTCCCAGTATATGTAGTCAGGGTTATATGTGCCCAGTATATGTAGCCAGAGGTATATGTACCCACAATAGGTAGCCAGGTGACCCCCCCCCCAGCAGGAGGACAGCAGCGCAGTGGAGGGAGAGCTGTGGCATCAGCGGTGGAGTAGGGGGCAATCTCCCCCCTTCTCTCACCTTAGTGCTCTCCCTCCCTCGCTGACTGTCCCCTCCTGATCTAAGTGCTGAGTGGCTGGCAGGCGGCAGCGAGCGGAACTTACCTGCGTCTCATCGCCGACGCGGGATGATTTGCCGCTACTCTGGTCTGGTCCAGACCAGAGCAGCAGAACTTCCGGCGCAGGAGCGAGACGGAAGGTAAGTCCCGCCCGCTGCCAAACACCACTCAGCACTTAGATCAGGAGGGGACAGTCAGCGAGGGAGGGAGAGCACTAAGGTGAGAGAAGGGGGGAGATTGCCCCCCTTCTCCACCGCTGCCCACAGCTCTTCCTCCACTGCGCTGCTGTCCTCCTGCAACAGGGTGGGCGGCCGACCGGCCGCCCTTACGGACGCTGCTGAATTCCTTACGGAATTCACGGGCAGCTCATTTTGTATCAAAATTTACGGGCTGCCCGTAAATTTACGGGCGATTGGCAACACTGAATGGGACGCTTTAACATGCAAAGAGCTTTGTTAGCTCGCGTGTGTAAAAACTTTGCGCACATAAAACTTTGCGCGAGTAACATTGCGTGCTACACGCATTGCACGGCCATGCTATGCATTAGCGTGGCTTTGTGAATCGAGCCCCTGGAGCGGTACATTGCAGTACTTTCCGTGGTGCAGCTCATAGCAAGGGCAGTGCAAGTCTATGGTGACTTACACACTATGGCAATGTGGTGCAGTGCAATTGAAGTATCTAAATCAGAGGTGCCCATACTTTTTCGGCTTGTGAGCTACTTTCAAAAATTAGCAAGTCAAAGTGATCTACCTACGAACAATTTTAGGAGCACACTTGTATATACAGAATGGAAAATGTAGTAAGAAAGTCTGCAGTGTGTTGCCACATGATCCATGCCTATTGTACAGATTAGAAGCAAAGTGGACCAGCACCAAATGGGGAGAAGACATGTGCTAAGCAGAGTAGATCCCGTGATCCTCCGGGGTCAGCAGTATTCAAAGGAGTAGTCCGCAGCACCATGTCTTGTATTAAAGCTCTGTTATTGGTATCAACGTTAAAAAGTACTTTGTACCTTTGATACCAATAAAAGAGTTTTAATACAAGACGTGGTGCTGTGGACAACTCCTTTGAATATTGTACGGATTATGCAGCAATGCAAGTCAATAGCAATGCAATATGTCTGAACTGACAAATGCGGTTGCAGTGCAGCGCTCATCCGCAATGCGATGGTAATCTAGTGGTTTACTTCCTGTTAAGCAGGAAGCATGTCACTGATCAGGGGGCGGGCCTGTGCATATTGCTCTGTCGTCGCAGGCTGCCGCAGGGTAATATGCAAGGATAAATGGTGCAATTGTCCTGCGGCAGGGTCTCATGCCAGAGGACAATCGCACCGCATCTTGTATGAAAGTAAGCTAAGTGAAACAGATGATAATGTTGGCAGGTACTGAGGCTGGTCTATGACATACCTCACAAGCTGTCTGGCTGATCTATCATATCAACAAGTTCAGCCCTACTACATATTTCAGCTATAATGATCCAGTACAAAGTTGCTTTAGGCCTTGTTCGCATTGCGTTCCGTTCGCATGGCCATTAGCAATGGGCGGTTTTTGACGCATATTTTTTTTCTTCGATTCCCGGCGCTTGGGTGGGCGATTATTTTTTGTGCTAAGCTGTTTTCTAAACGTTTTTTCCCGAGCGTTTTTTTAATTCACTCCCTGACGCAAGTCAGGAAGTGAACTCTTTGAACCGGAAAAAAATAAATACAATGGGCTTGATTCACAAAGCGGTAATAACTGTTAGCACGCTTATGAAAAGCCTTTCTTCACGCCTAAACTAAGTTTAGGCGTGTAAAACTGAACTTGCGCGCAAAGTATCGCACGCAAAACTTTGCACGCGCACAGCATAGTGCGCACGAAACGTCGCATTGCGGTGCGACGAAAATGGCGCACCCGATGCACCTATAAGATCGCACCACGATGCAACGTTTTGCACGCACCACGCTGTGTGCGTGCAAAGTTTTGCGCGTGATACTTTGCGTGCGAGTTCATTTTTAAAAAGGTGCTACCCTAGCACCCTACTTTACACGCCGAAAGTCTTTAGGCGTGCTAACTAGGTTAGCACCGCTTTGTGAATCAAGCCCAATGTATTTATTCTTAAAAAAAATGCGAACGCAATCGCTGCACAAAGTGATTTTGTGAGCGTTTTGCGTTTTTCCTATACCTTCCATTGAGGCGGAATCGCCCCGAAAATAGTCCACGCTACGCTTGACCCGTGCTGATATGAACCTTCTCATAGACATTCATTGTCCACGCGGTCGGGGGGCATTTTTAAAAAGCGCACGCGGGCGAAAAAATGCCGAAAACGCCTGCCCTGCAGTGTGAACGAGCCCTTACAGTGTAGTTAAAAAACATAAAAACAATTTCCTCCAAAGCAAGTATAAGCATTGCAAACATTTTATTAAGCATCTGTAAATATTACTTACTTTTCCTTTGCCTTTCCCAGACATCTGAAACTGACATAGTAATAACTTCCCTACACGGGGGGCGTGGCTAAGATGGCCAGCTGAACGGTCGCTTTCTACAGAGCTCCGCTGCCCAGCATCTCCTCCCCTGTAGATAATTCACGGGCTCCAGTACAGTCTTCTCTGGACATTATCACTTCTAATACTCCCGACAGTAGCGGGGACCAAGCTGGAGCCGTGTTGTACACCTCCCGGGGAGGCAACTCAGCCAGATAACTTTCCATCGGTCTCCACGTGGGACTCCTGTGCCGGCCCGGAGAGAACACCTAAAACCCTGAACCGGTTCTCCCCATACCCCGAAATGCCGCCGAAAACAAACAAAGGCAATAAGGAGAAGGAAGACAGCGGAGACTATCCGGACCAACCTGTCTCAACGCCGCTGCAACAGAAATCAGCTCACCGTGGAAGGCAGCACAAAGATGGCGGCAGCCAGGAGGAACACGCGGAGGAGGGAGCGGATTCACCATCATCCGCTGAACTTCTGGAGGCAATCCGCACCTGCCAAACCACACTCACGGTCAAAATTGACCACTTAGATGTCAGCCTCGGCCTGCTTAGAGATGACATGGGGAAGCTGAGAGACAGAACAAAGGAGGTGGAACGCCGCACATCTGACCTTGAGGATACAGTCCAGGCCCATAGAGTGGCGATCCCCGGCATGCAACTTCGCCTCACTCACCTAGAGGAGAGATCGGTGGATGCGGAGAACCGCAACCGCCGGAATAACCTTCGCATCTTAGGACTACCAGAGGGAATCGAGGGGAGCAACACAGCCACTTTCATGGAGGACCTTTTCCGAGAGCTGCTTCCAGGGGATACATTCTCCAACCACTTCGTGGTAGAGCGTGCTCATCGTGTACCAGCACGAAAGGGACCCCCGGGTTCACTTCCCCGTCCCATTATACTGAAGTTGCTTAACTTCAAGGATCGCGACACCATACTTACAGCAGCAAGAAAGGCAGGAGAACTTCGCTATAATAACGCCAAGGTAATGATTTTCCCAGACTACACTATAGAGACCCAGCGTCAGAGGCAATCGTTCCAGAGTTCTAAAAACAAGCTTAAAGAAAAGGGCATTACCTATTCCATGCAATTCCCTGCTAAGCTCCGGGTTGAAGACGGAGAAACCGTCCAATTTTTTGATAAACCTGCAGATGTCTTTAAATGGCTGGATACTCTGCCGGCCAAATGAGTAAGTACTTTTTACTGCTGTCTATGATCCTTTCCTGAGGCACTTGTGCTATTACTGGGGGATATATGTGCCTACATGCTGATGGGGACAGAACAGAGACTCCTATGGTGCTTTACGGATAACATTAGGTGCAGAGTGAGTGCAGAGGCTACACGTTTAGATCAGCTTAAAGAGAACCCGAGGTGGGTTTGAAGAATATTATCTGCATACAGAGGCTGGATCTGCCTATACAGCCCAGCCTCTGCTGCTATCCCAAACCCCCCTAAGGTCCCCCTGCACTCTGCAATCCCTCATAAATCGCCGCCACGCTGCTGACAAACAGCTTGTCAGAGCTGGCTGTGTTTATCTCTATAGTGTCAGTCTGCTGCTCTCGCCGCCTCCTGCAGAACTCCAGTCCCCGCCTGCATCCCTTCCCTCCCTACTGATTGGAGGGAAGGGACAGGGGCAGGGACCGGAGCTATGCAGGAGGCGGGGGAGCAGCTGAGACTGACACTACAGATGTAAACACAACCTCACAGCATGGTTGTGATTTATGAGGGATTGCAGAGTGCAGGGGGACCTTAGTGGGGTTTGGGACAGCAACAGAGGATGGGCTGTATAGGCAGATCCAGCCTCTGTATGCAGATAACATTCTTTAAACACACCTCGGGTTCTCTTTAAAGATGGCGATGGGCGGGGGCGTGACCGGAAGTCCATGAGGTGAGGACGCATCCGAGAAGAGCTCCGTGCGGATAACTGCCATAATACCCTAAATAGCAACCTGGCGTCTCAAAAAACCTCCCAAGCTTCGGGGAAATCCACCCGGCAATCTCCACCATCATCCCGGATCATGACACGGCGTGCATCGGAAGCGGTGGCAAAGCGAAAACGCTTCCAACATACCTCCCAAGATGGCGCCGACTGCTCCGATACTGCTAGCATCCCGGAGGCACTGATGGATGAAGACTCCTTGCAGTCCGCACCAGATCCCAGCCCGATGGAGCAGATCCTGGAGGGAGTCGCTGCCTGTCAGGCGAGCCTGGTGGCTATAACGGCCAAGCTAGAGGAAGTGCGCACGGACGTCTCCTTAGTGAGGCAGGACCTCCAAAATCTCCGTTCTCGTGTCTCTGATGCAGAAGGGCGCATTAGCGCCTTAGAAGACACTACAAGGCCCCTTCAGCCGGCGATTACTACCGCACAGCAGCAGATCACCGCAATACAAGCCAGACAAGATGACTTTGAAAACCGCAACAGACGGTCGAATCTCCGCGTGGTGGGGCTGCCTGAGAAGGCCGAAGGTAACAACCCTGAGCAATTTATCGAATGGCTGCTTCTCGATATATTCGGAAAAGATACTTTTTCCTCTGTCTTTGTCATTGAGAGGGCTCACCGGATCTCCCCACGGGTGCCGGCGCCGGGAGCTACCCCCAGAACCTTTATATTTAAAGTTTTAAACTATCGAGATAGAGATGCCATACTTAAAGCAGCCAGGCAGAAAGGAGAGATCAAGCACCAAAATGCCAGAATATCGTTTTACCCCGACTTCTCAACCGAAGTACAAAAACAGTGCGCTCACTTCTATGCCGCCAAGAAACGCCTGAGGGAACTTAATATCTCGTACTCCATGATCTACCCGGCAAAACTCCGTGTCGTGGAAGGAGAGAGCACCCACTTCTTTACTGATCCCCGAGAAGTGTTTAAGTGGATTGAGGCCGACCCACAGAAACGGGCTCCCCCACCGCTGGGTGAAGCATCCTAAAGCTTTCCACAATCTACACCTGCAAAGCTGCCTCCAGCACCTGCTCGCAAATTTGATCTTCGGACAAGGTAACTTCCCCTTCTCTACCACTACAAGCAGTCCCCATATTTGCAGTCTTGCTGACCACTGCCACTTTGCCAATCACTACTCTTTCATGGGCCCTGCAGCATAAACAGCTTAATACCCCACAGTTGAACGAGACTCTGTCTATCTGAACACCCTTGCGGGGAACTTGTCATTGACCCTTTTCAGCTAATCAGGCAAGTTATCTGAATTAGATCCTGACTGCCCATAACCTCTTCTTCCAGAACTACATTCTCACTGTTGCTGCAAGGGCTAGGATCCTAACGTGAAACATGGCTAAACCTTAACTGGTCAGCGGGACCTCGTCCGGAACAAAGCACATATACTCTGTCTTCAATCGGATAGATATACATATTTAGCACGAGACTGTCCAAAGCTCTGTTTAGAAGGCCCTTGCGGAGCAGGTGTTCTAGATATACGTGTTAATATTTACTAACCTTCTTATGCAAAACTGCTGCTTGTTATACATGTTACCTGATACTGTTGGTATATAACTAAATGTTGAGACGCTGGGAAGCGCCAGTGCACTTTAATATAAGAATGTTCAGCACGGAAGCTCTAAGTTTTCACGTTTAACAACCTATCGGATGCAAGGTTTCCCTTACCTTGTGCTTCTGTTGTGTTGTTACCCCAGCTACCTGCTGGGTCGCAGTTCAACTGCACCCAGTGGTAGGCTTCTGTTTACAAGTTACGGGTATAAGGCCCTGCTAACGGTTCTAGCAGGGCAGGGCGGGAAAGGGTATGGGTATGTAACGTTATTCACTGCTGGTGTGTTGTTAGCTGCTATTTCTTTAAGTACTACTACAAAAATTTGCTTGAAACTTGGTTATTTTTTCTTCCATAAACCAGTCCATTTGATATTGCAGCTGTAATGGCTTCTAAATTAACACTGATCACGTGGAATGTACGGGGCATGAATGACCAAATTAAACGGCAAGCGGTATTAACGTACCTCGCGAAACAAAAAACAGACATAATTGCACTCCAGGAAACTCATATTACTGGTAGTAAAATTCTTAGTCTCAGACGTGCGTGGACAGGTTGGACTTATCACTCCACCTTCTCCCAGATGTCGCGCGGGGTGTCAGTGTTAATAAATAGAAATCTGCAATTCCATCCGGAAAAGGTTAAAACCGATACTTATGGAAGATATATATTTATTAACTGTAGGATTGCTGACAATCCCCTCCTAATTTTGGCATTTTATATCCCTCCTCCATATACGGCCACTTTAATTAAAGAAGGTTTAACCTTCATGCTACAATACCCCATGATCCCTGCGGTGTGGATGGGAGACTTCAACGCTGTCCAGAATCCGAAACATGACAGGTTCCCGCCTCAAGCTGATAAAGAAACATCATTCTCTCTACTCCTTGGAGAAATTAATATGTCAGATATATGGAGGCATATGCATTTAAACAACCCGGGCTACACCTGCACATCAGCTACATATAAAACCCTCTCCAGAATTGACCATATTCTCGCTTCACCTGGTATTCTTCCCAAAGTGGTAGATATTAAGATCTTGCCACGGCTGGTATCGGATCACTCACCGCTACAAGTGACTCTGAACTGGGGCATCTCTCCTCCACCTAGAATATGGAAATTCAACCCATTCTGGCTCGATCTTATAAACTCAGATGATAAAATAACCAGGGATATATCCCAATTCTTACACACACATAGGGATGAAGAAAATCGGGGGTTGGTTTGGGATACACTGAAAGCCTATCTGCGGGGAACCCTGATGCTAGCTGTGGCAACATATAAAAGAATCAACTCCCAAAATGAAAATAACACATAAACACAAGTACTGGCAGCAGAACAAAGTTACTTGCAGAACCCAACGCCAACCCTATATGAGGAGTGGCAAAGTTTAATGCGCAAACTTGCTGGTTACAGTGAGGAGAGAGCGAAAACTTCTATCTTTTTTAAAAAACAGGCATTTTATGAGCAGGGAGAGCGCACTGGTACATTGCTAGAAAATATGTCCAAAAGTTATACATCTCCACCAGTGATATCCTCCATCTTCAACGCTGCGGGGGTGGAGGAGAGGGGCCCTGAAAACGTTAACCGGGTGTTTAGAGATTACTACGCTGATCTCTATAAATCAAAATCCCCAGCGAGTCAAAGTGACTCGGAGATTTACCTATCAGAGATAACTATCCCAAGACTCACACCCGAGCAAAGATCACAGCTAGAGGAACCATTCACGGTTGCAGAACTTGAAATGACCATAGCCAGCTTTCCTAATAAGAAAGCACCTGGGTTGGACGGCATCCCTGTCGAGGTTTACAAAAAATACTCAGAAGACCTGGCCCCTGTTCTCCTTGAAATGTACACTGAAGCATATGAAAAGGGAACATTACCGCCCTCTATGCGCGAGGCTTTAATTGTGGTTCTACCCAAACCAGGGAAAAATCCTCTACTATGTGAATCTTACAGGCCCATATCTCTCCTTCCTGTAGATGCCAAAATCCTAGCAAAAATGCTAGCCACTCGCCTAAATTACGTTATACTGTCCCTAATCCACCCAGACCAAACTGGATTTATGCCAGGCAAGAATACCGCCATAAATATTCGTAGGTTGATGGCAAACTTGCAGTGCAAACATCTAAACACAGGTCAACGTGCCATTGCCTCTTTAGACATGGCCAAGGCCTTTGACACTGTGGAATGGCCGTACCTACAAGCCACTTTATCCAGATTTGGGTTTGGGGATAGATTTATGAGATGGGTCAATATATTATACACGGACCCTTGAGCTAGAATATGCACCAACTCATGGGTGTCCGAGTCCTTTGGGCTGGAACGTGGAACTCGACAGGGATGCCCGCTTTCCCCTCTTCTGTACGCCCTTGCGGCAGAAACCCTGGCTTGTCGCATTCGTGCGCACTCTGGCATAGAAGGCCTACTTACCCAACACACCCAAGAAAAGCTATCCATGTATGCGGATGACACAATCCTATATCTAGCAGACCCAGGCCCCTCTCTTTCACTAGCACTAGAAGTCATCCATGAGTCTGGATACTACTCCGGTTTACAATTAAATCAAAACAAATCGGTAGTCCTACTAATCGATGCCCCATCCGACCCTAACTCTCCACCAACCTCTCCACTGCAGATAGTGAACTCCTTTCAATACCTTGGCGTAACCATCCACATAGACCCTAAGAAATACTTAACAAATGAGGTATACCCGCTACTCCAGCTTGTCAGAGACAAAAGTAGAACCTGGGCTAAATTGCCGCTGTCAGTGGCTGGCAGAGTGAACCTGGTTAAAATGGTACTCCTACCAAAAATTCTCTATATTATCCATCACTCTCCCATCTACATTACTTAACACTTTTTTAAGAAACTACGCTCTGTCCTGCTCAGTCTGGTATGGGGTAATGGTAGAGCCAAACTTAAATATCTAATAATGCAAAATCCTAATGGTGAGGGAGGTATGGCTCTCCCCTCTTTTCAGAAATACTATATGGCAGCTCAATTACACCAAATGGCTACATGGTTTACCTCCGACGTTTCATATAACCCAGAAATATATGGTTACGACATTGACCACCATCGAAATTCCTTAGCACTAAACTTAATGAGGACCACCCTCACAAGCCAGACACCTCGTAATACCCTACTTGAGCAAGCAACTAGGGTGTGGCGTTGGGTTCTTAAGTACTACTCCAGCACAGACTACGAAACGTATACTCCACTTTGGGAAAATCCCAAGCTTCCAGAATTCTCTAAAATTCCTGACTCACACATTTGGAGTTCTAAAGGTATACTCTTCCTGGGCCAGATAGTTCACAGTGGTAGGCTACTTTCCCTTGCAGACCTAATGACTAAATATGCACTCCCCCCCCCACTATGCATTTAGATATGCGCAACTACACCACGCTTACAATGCCCAATTTGGACCCACCCAAATCCCCATCAAAGAGGGACAAGTGAGACATATGATTGGCACTCTTTACTCAACCTTAATACACCACAAAGCTGACACCTACAATGCCCCTTCAAGAGATAGATGGGTGGAATGCGGCTTGACTATAGAAGATGATGACTGGGACGATATCCTCTCAGCAGTGAGACTGGCCTCCCCTTGTGTGCGAGATAGGCTTACCCAACTCTATATCATCCACCAGGCATATCTCACCTCTGGAAAGGTGGCCAAATTTGACATAAATCGCTCAGATAACTGCCCCAAATGTCAAGCACCCAATCCAACCTTTTTTCACCTAATATGGGAATGTCCACCTGTCACTACCTACTGGACTCAGGTAGTAGCGTTTCTCCACGACAAAATGGGCTGTCCAGTCACCCTCGACCCTGTGCTATGCCTCCTGGGACGCATCACTGATGAGGATATCCAAGCAAACGATAAGCTATTTCTGAGTCAGTCCCTCTTCCACGCTAGGCAAGAAATCTCACTTAAATGGTTATCACCAAATTCACCCACACTGTCTGATTGGATTAGGCGAATAGACAATATAATACCTTACAAAAAACTCATTTATATACATAGGAAAGCCCCTAACAAGTTCCATTTAATTTGGGATAGGTGGATAAACAGATAAGCACTATCTCCAGACCTGGTATAATTTGCATATACAATAGACATGCGCATGTATTTATATACTGTCTGCCTTGATGAAACCCACTATACAACAAACTAACTTCCTCCTCTGTTCCGTGTGATGTCCCCATTGCATGAAAGATCCAAATGGACTAATTATCTGTATGGTACTGTATATTACTTAAGCATTCCAAACTCTGTATCTGAATTCTGCCTCACACCGGCAGTGTTGTATTACTACCTTGATATTTTTCAAATAAACTTTATTTCTTGGGTTAAAAAAAAAAGATGGCGATGGGCTGGTATTCTTCATACTGTTGTTTTTGCTGACTTCCCTTCCCGCTCTTGTGTTCCCGCCTTTGGATATGTGCCAACCCTGCACTATTGCGCTGCTAACCTATACTAGCCTGCACCCCGGATCTTCTGAACCTTTACTGTTAATAGAATTTTAATCCTGCACCCCTCTGGAACTCTAGCCACAGAGACTGTACATTGTTACTTTAGGCACTTGCCCATCTATGGAATGTGACTTCACAATGCAAACCTATATGTTGTGGTGGGGTGTCACAGGGGGACTTGCGACCTATCGGAAGTAATATGCGGATCTATGTCTTTGCTTCTAGGCTAAATGTGATCCAATACATGTGTCTGCTAGTGAAGCCTCATGATACTAGTACGCTTACTTTAACGAAATATTTGACTATGCATATACTGTATTGTAGCTTACAATGTAGGGTCATGCTTGATGTCATTATTAGAGTGTGAGTAAATTACTCTTGAGCTGTTCTGTGTCTGCCCGAGGGACACTGGGGGGGCTACCCCTTCAGATGTTATTTCCACCAGCTATCTAAATTGCCCAATAATGAGTCCCCAGACTTGATGCCTCTCGGGATAGATTGCACTGCTCCTATCATCACTAGGTGGCAACAAAACACCAGATAACTGCTTTGAGGCCTGGGCGAACACCGGGCAGCTCTGATCAGCAACTGGCATGTTAGAAACTCTCTTGCTCCTTAATATAATTGTACTGTTTTATGTTAAAACCTGCAAAAATGACAATATTACCCCTATGGTGGAATACTTGCTTATGTCCCTACTTACACTTAAACCTCCTCTCTCTGATTTATAAAACAACAAATGCACTCTCCTGATGATACTTGGCTTCACATGTCTGCAGACATATGTAATACTGGTACTCTATACTCCAATATAATTGGGGAACTTACAATGCAGTTAGAATTTTGCATACATGGCTTTTAATGTGCAGGCTCCTGGTGACATAGCCTCTATAGTATAAGGGATTAACATGGCTATTAGACACTAATAGTTCACTCCCCCCATACGCACACACACACTATTGAGCATTGTTTAACCTACAATCTCCTATTTCAGTGACCTCAGGAATGAATAACGTTCTCCGCCTCTCTATTTTATAAAGACTTATGTCATGTGTGAGGGAGAGAACCTTAATTACATAAACGGTTAAATGTTTCTATAGATTTTTATTTCACCTCCCCTGGTTTCCCTAGGTATCATTATTTCTCGGTTTACCTCCTTAACTCAAGATTTGTCCTCCCAGTATAGACTGGGTGTTGCTGGGCAGTGGACCTCAGCCGTCCATCTACCACCCCTTCTTTTACATAGGTGTGTACCTACTTACACACCGGTAGGTTTAGTTAGTAGTCCTTCTCTTAGCGGACAGCTAGGAGTGGACGGGGGTTTAGGGAATAAGCTATTTTACCCGTTGGTAGACTTAGCAGGGTGGGTGTTGAGGGAAAAGGGTGTTTTGGTAAGTTACGACCTCTAACTATCTTCAAAACGTCAATGATTACCTGTACTTTTATGTCATTCTTCCTATCTCTTTTCTTCACTTCTGCCCTCTCTTAGGTGCAAGACTTTACGAAATGTGATATATATACAGAGATTTTATTATATTTGACGCTATGGCCACTGCAAAACCAATAGATGTGCTGTCCAGCCTGACCTGCGTCTCGTGGAATGTCAGGGGTCTCAACTCTAAATTTAAAAGAGCCCTAGTCTTTAATTTTCTTAAGAAATATCATCCTCACATTTGTATATTGCAGGAGACCCACTTAATTGTTAGTACTATAATGGCTTTAAAAAAACCATGGGTGGGGTGCTATTTTCATTCTACATATTCTACCCACTCTAGGGGGGTCAGCATTCTTTTTCATAAATCCCTGCATATGGAGATACAACAGGTCAGGCTGGACACATTTGGCAGATACGTAATAATACAAACATCCATTTTTGGAATCCCTCTTATTATCATTGGCTTGTACCTGCCACCCACAAGTAACGCTGAGCTCCTTAATGATATTATCACTATTGTCACCCAACTGCCGCCTGCTAAGGTTATATGGGCTGGAGACTTTAATGTTGCTCCAAACCCAACCATTGATAGACTGGTCCCTACCGGATCAGAGAGGTTTAATCTGGCCACATGGGCAGAAACACACTCCCTTATAGATGTCTGGAGATGGAAGCACCAGAATTAAAATAGGTATACTTGTTTGTCTACTACTCATAAGACCCTATCGCGAATAGACCTTATTTACACAACAGATGACATTTTACCACTAGTTCAAAAGGTAGACATTCTTCCAAGTGGCATCTCGGACCATGCTCCTGTGCTGCTTACGCTGAATCTGGAGGGTGTTTTGAGATCCAGGTCCTGGCGCCTGTCCAGGTTCTGGATTTCGGAGCCTCTTACGCGGCCGTTACCAGGGCGATACATAACTATTGGAGAGATAATGAGGGATCGACCTCTCTAGATGTGGTTTGGGATGCGAACAAAGCATGCATAAGGGGATATTATATTACTGAAATAATAAATAAAGCAAATGCTAGGAAACAAACTAGTATTCTCCTGGACACGGCTGAGCAAGAAGCTATGCAAGCTGAAAAGGAATACATACAAACTAAGTCCACCGAAACCTATAAAAAATGGCAGTCAGCTTTGAGTAGGGTAGAGCTTCTAAGAGTAGATTGTTGCAAAAGAATTACTCTAGCTAAATCTCAGCATGTCTTCGCTAAGGGAGATACAAATGATAAATTGCTTGCATGGCTACTTAGAGATCCGTTGTCAAATACGACCATCCCTAGGATCATATCCGAGGATGGCAGCGAGTTTGATGACCAAGCTCACATAGAACAAGTATTTCTGCAGTACTATACACAGCTATATACCACCAGAGCTACCTATTCTGACTCCTAATTAGATGCCTTCCTGGATACCGTCCCCTTCCCCAAGCTCTCCGAGGAACAAGCTAAACTGTTGGATGCGCCTCTGACCCTGGATGAGATCCTAGATGCTATCTCTGATATGCAATGCGGCAAATCACCTGGCATAGACGGGTACCCGTCAGAATACTACAAACATTATCATACAATCCTGGCCCCTAAACTACTAAAAGTCATAAAAGCAGCCTTTAATTCTAACTCACCCCCAGTTTCATGGTCCGAGGCCTTAATTACATTAATTCTAAAACCAGGAAAAGACCCTTCCCGCTGTACCTCTTACAGACCCATCTCGCTAATTAATGTAGATGCAAAAATCCTCGCTAAAACGCTCGCCAACAGACTCAATAAATGCATCTTATCCATTATACACCCGGACCAAACGGGCTTTATGCCAGGAAAGGGTACAGACATTAATCTTAGAAGACTACACACAAACCTTATGGTCGGCCATGATAATGGGGGGGATAGGGTGGTGGCCTCATTGGATAATGAAAAGGCCTTCGACTCAGTAGAGTGGGGGTACCTCTGGAAAGTGATGGCTAAATTTGGCATCGGAAACAATTTTATAAAACTGATACAACTCCTTTATAAAAAGCCTATTGCTAGACTCCGAATTAATAATAAGATATCCAAAACCTTTAAACTGACTAGAGGTACCGGACAGGGGTGCCCCCTCTCGCCGAGTCTGTTTGCCCTGGCTATTGAGCCGCTAGCAATCATGGTTAGGCACTCTACCAATATTGTGGGATTAAAACTGGGAAGGTTAGAGGAAAAAATCTAGCTCTACGCGGATGACGTTCTACTATATTTAGCCGATTCAGGTTCCTCTCTAGCCGCAGCTATGGAGACCATCGACCACTGTGGTCGCTGGTCAGGCCTGAAAATAAATAAGGCAAAATCCATTATATTCCCTTTGGATGACAACCCTTTATCCAATCGGAATCCTGACTCAGTGCTGCAGTGGACCGATAAATTTACATATCTGGGGCTGGTAATACAAAAAGACTTTAAAACGTTTCTGTCCAATAACTTTATCCCCATCATTAAAAAAGTGAAAGATAAATGCAACGCCTGGCAGAACCTACCTTTAACCTTGATAGGGAGAGTTAACGCCATAAAAATGATGCTCCTGCCTAAATTTACATACGTTTTTCGCAATTCACCAGTATGGATACCCCAAAAATACTTTACTGAAATAAAAAAAATCTTACTTCCGTTTATATGGTCTAATAAACTCCCGCATTTATCGATCAGTACCCTGGAATTACCAACTAGAGATGGAGGTCTTTCTATGCCTAATTTCCACTATTACTTTTTGGCCTCATTATTGGTCACGGTCCGTTGGTGGTTCTCTAGGGATGAAAATAATCCAGCCGTGGTGATAGAGGCAGCCATCATGAGTATGAGGCTCTCCTTAACCTACCATTTCGAGGTCCCTCCTCCTGTCCTCTTATCACAATAGGCATGAAAACCACACTACGGGCTTGGCAATATCTTCATAATAAGTTCCACATGCTGCTTAGGTGGTCTCCGTACACACCACTGTGGGGAAACCCAAATATCCCTCAGTTTTCTACCATTCCGGACCCAGCACTTTGGGCCGAACACTGTATTAAAATTTTAAAAGACATAGCCCCCAATGGGACCTTATTACCCTTTTCAGATCTACAACAAATATATGGTCTTCCTCATCACATGCGCTTTAGATTCCTGCAACTCTCGCATGCATTCAGCTCACAGTTTGGTGGGGAAACCCTGCGACTAGAGTCTGATCCACTTGAAGCTCTCCTTATAGTAGAAAGATTGGCTAAACCACTATCAGCTATATACGCGGAACTCCTTACCCAACTGGGTTATAATACAAATAAAATATACAGACAATGGGTCAATGATCTAGGGGAAATAGAGGAAGAAGAATGGGAGGAGGCGGTGGGTAGAGGGGCGGGGGTCTTGATCTCATCCAGGGACAGATTAATCCAACTAAAGTATCTTCATAGAGTATATTTTACTCCCAGCAGACTGCATAAAATCAATAGTTCCCATCCTGACACCTGTACTAGATGTAGAGCAGCAGAAGGAACCTTTTTCCATATGTTCTGGACTTGCCCAGCATTGGCCAGATACTGGGACCAAATTGCAAAGACTATAGAAAGCGTATTAGACACACCTTTCAGGTTTGAACCGAAAATGGCCATGTTGGGCATATTTAAAAAAGACAGCTATGGCAAATATAAACAAACAATGATATTTACCCTTTGTCACATTGCTAGAAAGATTATATTATCCCACTGGAATCAGCTTACTATACCCACTAAAGCAGAATGGCTTAACGCAGTTAATAAACTCCTCCCTCTCTGTAAAATGACCTATAAAAGCCGGAACTGCTCTAAAAAATTTGACTATATATGGTCTGGGTGGTGTCATAAATATTGTAGGGCAGTGCTAACTGATATCTAATAAGGTATATTAGACAAGGCATTATAGTATATATTTTATTTTATACGGATCTGTTGTATAAAAGAAACCAATTACTGATGGGCTAGCCTCTTCACTAATATATAGAGATACCTACTAGTTTGATTTCACGGGGTGGGTGAGACTTATGTGAAGGCAACTCGAAATCTACCTTTATGTATAAAAAAGTCCTGACATTATGTATATTGTCAATCTCCTACATACTATCAAGGGCCCTGATTTGATATTCAAAGAGAAGTTCTTCTATTTAATATGTGAAACTATCTTGTAAAACACGATGTATGGTTCTAGGCTTGGATATGAGTTGAATATGCTATAATTTATATCACATGTAACAAAGATTCTGATATTTTTCTTCTTTCTTTTCCTTTCTTCTTTTCTTCCCGCTTCCCTTGATGTCTTATTTGAGGGAAGCCTCTATTCCTTCTCTAATCTTTTCCTCTTAGGAGCATACTAACTTACCAATAAGGTTATGTTTTGACATGTTAAAATGTTGAAATGTTTTTCTATGTTGTGTTTTATATGCAAACAAAAAATACAATAAAAATTTACCTGTTAAAAAAAAATAACTTCCCTATACAGGTAGTCCCCGGGTTACGAACGCCCGACTTACGAACGACCCGTCGATACGAACGCCACGACCATGACGTCACGCCCACCGGGGACTACCAGCTCTGGCCCGCTGAAAATGAAGAATGTGGGCAGCGGAAGGTAAATAGAGACCTACTCACCTGATCCTCGGCGGTAGAAGGTGCCCTCGTGGTGCCCGGAAGGTCTGCAGCCTGTCCTCTCGCTTCCTCCATTTTTCCCCGGCGGCTCCTGGCTTCACATGCGGCGCATAATGACGTAACGAGGAAGAGCCCCCTAGTGGCGGCGCTTCCTAATTGCGTCATTGTGCGCCGCATGTGAAGCCAGGAGCCCCTGGGGAACAATGGAGGAAGCGAGAGGACCGGCTGCGGACCTTCCCGGGCACCATGAGGGCACCTTCTACCGCTGAGGATCAGGTGAGTAGGCCTCTATTTACCTTCCGCTGCCCATACTCTGCATTTTCAACGGGCCACAACAGGTAGTCCCGACTTACGCACAGATTCAGGTTAAGAACGAGTGGGCAGTCCTTATCTCGTTCGTTAACCAAGGACTACCTGTAGTTGTAAGCTGTATACAGTACACTGACTGAACAGGGAACTAAGGTCTCTTTCACGCAGAAAGTTAACAATAACCAGACAATAGTCTGCTGCAAAAGTTGAGGATGCAAGGAATGGGGAAGAGTCTGTGTGCATGGATAAGGAACTGGCTAAGGGCCCTTTTCCACTGCAAAGCATGAAACGCAAATGCGTTTGCGTTTTTGACCTATTTTGATGTGCGTTTTTTGTGGGATTTTGTGCATTTGCATTTCCGTTTGCATTTTTCTGATTGGCAAGTGTTGTCTTGATTTTTGAAAATAGATACTAGTGGTTAAATAAAATCAACACAAAACGCAAACGCATTTCTATGCGGTTTCATGCGTTTTTCATGCATTCCTATGCTTTGGATTGAAACGAAAAACGCATCATAATCGCACAGACATGCATTTGCATTTTTTTTTTAAATCGGCACGCAGCAGTGGAAAAGGCCACCGAAGAGTCTTATTTTAAACAGGCAGTACTCAAGAATCAGCAAACGCATGCGTTTTGTGTTTTTGACAAAAACGCAGCTAGTGGAAAAGGACCCTAATGGACAGAAAACAAAGAATTGTGGTCAATGGCAGGGCTGGGCACCCCTCAACAGCTCTTTTTCAGAGCTCATCCTGTACTTTTTTTTTTCTGCGTGTCAAACTGACACTTTTGTTGCATGCACAGCCTGGCTAATTCATAGGGCCTGATTCACAAAGCGGTGCTAACAGTTAGCACGCTGGTGAAAAGCCCTTTATCACGCCTTTATCACGCCTAAACTCAGTTTAGGCATGATAGTTTAGGTGCGATAAGTTTAGGCGTGATAAGTTTAGGTGTGATAAGTTTAGGCGTGATAAGTTTAAGCACCAACTGGATTAGCACCGCAGTGCGCAGCTGATCAAAAGTTTTGCGCTAGCAAAGTCTGGTGCACTTCGCATAGAGTTTAATGGCGCTGTTTTGCGTGCGGGACTTTGCGCGCGATCTAAACTTAGCTAAACTTATCACGCCTAAACTTATCATGCCTAAACTTATCATGCCTAAACTTATCACGCCTAAACTGGCTTTTCACCAGCGTGGTGCAATGGTTATCATGCCTGAAGTCTCTAACTGGGTTAGCACCGCTTTGTGAATCGAGCCCATAGTGTGTGTGCCACTGCCAGCAGCCCAGCACATTCAGTGACGACTTGTGTGTGTGACAGGGAGCTGCACATTGTACTACCCAGTACTGCATATACCCAGTAACTGTTGTGTTTACTTAGCCTACCTCATCACTGTATATACCTCGCTAGGGGCCTGATTCACAAAGCGATGCTAACAGTTAGCACCCTGGTGAAAAGCCCTTTATCATGCCTAAACTCAGTTTAGGCATGATAAGTTTAGGTGTGATAAGTTTAGGTGTGATAAGTTTAGGCATGATAAGTTTAGGTGTGATAAGTTTAGGCATGATAAGTTTAAGCGCCAACTGCGTTAGCACTGCAGTGCACAGCTGATCAAAAGTTTTACGCTAGCAAAGACTGGTGCACTTCGTATAAAGATTAATGGCGCTGATTTGCGTGCGGGACTTTGCAAGCGATCTAAACTTATCTAAACTTATCATGCCTAAACTTATCACACCTAAACTTATCATGCCTAAACTTATCACACCTAAACTGGCTTTTCACCAGAGTGGTGCAATGGTTATCATGCCTAAAGTCTCTAACTGGGTTAGCACCGCTTTGTGAATCGAGCCCTTTGTGTTGAGTGAACCCACCTCACTGCATCTAACTACCTGTTGTGTTGAGTGAACCCACCTCACTGCATCTAAGTACCTTTACTGTTCAGTGAACCCACCTCACTGCATCTAACTACCTGTTGTGTTGAGTGAACCCACCTCACTGCATCTAAGTACCTTTACTGTTCAGTGAACCCACCTCACTGCATCTAACTACCTTTTGTGTTGATTGAACCCACCTCACTGCATCTAAGTACCTTTACTGTTCAGTGAACCCAGCTCACTGCATCTAACTACCTTTACTGTTCAGTGAACCCACCTCACTGCATATAACTACCTGTTGTGTTGAGTGAACCCACCTCACTGCATCTAAGTACCTTTACTGTTCAGTGAACCCACCTCACTGCATCTAACTACCTATTGTGTTGAGTGAACCCACCTCACTGCATCTTAGTACGTTTACTGTTCAGTGAACACACCTCACTGCATCTAAGTACCTTTACTGTTCAGTGAACCCACGTCACTGCATCTAACTACCTGTTGTGTTGAGTAAACCCACCTCACTGCATCTAAGTACCTTTACTGTTCAGTGAACCCACCTCACTGCATCTAACTACCTGTTGTGTTGAGTGAACCCACCTCACTGCATCTAAGTACCTTTACTGTTCACTAAACCCACCTCACTGCATCTAACCAGGGATGCTCGGATGTGCCTCATCCACGAATTCGGCAATCCGCATTCGGTCCACGCAACCACGCAGATTTTTTCCCGTGAATGGCGTAATCACGCGTGGATTCACGCCCGGAGGCGGATTTTCTTTTAACGTTAATAACAAAGCCCCCATACATGCTACAGTCCCCCAAATAGCATGGATTATCGAGGTGATAAGGGGCAACATAACTTCAACATAAAAAATTCCAAATTTTTTTTTTTTCTAGAGAAAATGGATTTTAAAGTGAAATCAACACTTTAAATGGGGCTATTAATTGGTAATAAGTGGTTTTAAAAAGGGATATACGCGTTAAGCAGTCAAAGGGGTGAAGGCGAGTTCCAATGGCACTTGGCGGCGAAGGTACCGCTGGAGGAGGATGAGTGGCTGACGGCAAAAAGGCTCCAGAGAGGTTTTTGTAAAAAAAAATTTTGTTTTTTTTGCAGCAATTAGCAATGACATCGCAGCAGAGTTGTCAGTGGACACGGGCAGTGTGAACGCAGAGTGCAGTGGTGGTAGCGACTGAGTCAGGAGAAGGACTATGCGGGCGGTCAGTTCAGCAGCACAGAAGGACCACGGCAACATACTGGTGGTAGTAGTAGCAGCACAGCGTCATAGTGCTGGCCAAAAAATTAAATGCACCCGGTGACCCGGGCAGTGTGAACGCAGAGTGTAGTAGCGACTGAGTCAGGAGGACAAAGCGGGCGGTCAGTTCAGCAGCAGCAGCACAGTAGTAGTAGCACAGCGTCATAGTGCTGGCCAAAAAATTAAATGCACCCGGCGACCCGGGCAGTGTGAACGCAGAGTGTAGTAGCGACTGAGTCAGGAGGACAAAGCGGGCGGTCAGTTCAGCAGCAGCAGCACAGTAGTAGTAGCACAGCGTCATAGTGCTGGCCAAAAAATTAAATGCACCCGGTGACCCGGGCAGTGTGAACGCAGAGTGTAGTAGCGACTGAGTCAGGAGGACAAAGCGGGCGGTCAGTTCAGCAGCTCAGAAGGAGGACCATGGCAACTTACTAGTAGTAGTACCATAACACCAAAAAATTAACCAAGGTAGGCACTAGGCAGGTAGTAAATGTCTTTATAAAGGCAGGCATAGTTAACAACAGCACATGCAGCAGCCACTTCATGTCCCCCTGTGTCCGACAATAGGGGCCAGGAACTCACCTTCCACCCAAGCCTGGTTGATTTTCAGGAAGGTGAGTTTGTCCACAGAGGCGTGGGAGAGCCGAGATCGCTTCTCTGTGACCACGCCACCGGCCGCACTAAAGCATCTCTCTGAGAGGACACTGGAAGGAGGGCAGGATAGGAGTTCCAGGGCGTACTGGGAAAGCTCGCTCCAGATGTCCAGTCTCTTGACCCAGTACTCCAAGGGGTCCACGGGGCTGTCGGTGTCATTGAGCCCGCTGGATGACCCCATATAGTCAGACACCATGGTGGTCAGTCGTTGCTTGTGCTGGTTGGTGGTGGATGCTGTGGCGGGCACCTCTGTTCTGGGCTGCTGCACTGCATACAGGCTCTTGCTTAGGCTCTTCAGGTCTCCGGGGCGCCAGTTGCTGCTGCTGCTGCTGGTGGTTGTTGTTGTGCTGCTAGTGGCAATGGCAGGCACCTCTTGCTGGCTTGGCAGAGCAGTTACAATGGGGGTGGAAGGCTGGGGGAATGCTTCCAGTAGCCTGCGCACAAGGGCCTCCTTCAACTCCCTTGTGCGTTGCTCGGTGGTGGATGGCGTCATTAAGTCTCCCAGCTTCCCCTTCAGACGGGGATCAAGCATCAAGGTAATCCAGATGTCCTCCCTTGAACGCATCTGGATCACCCGGGGGTCCCTGCGAAGGCAGCGCAACATGTGCACAGCCATGGGAAACAAGTGATCTTCCTCGTCCTCGCCATTGTCCCATAACGCATGCCTGTCCTCTTCCTGTGCCATGTCGTTGTCCTCCTCAAACTGCCATCCACGTACAACGCCTGCTGCACTCTGCTCCTCCTCCTCCTCCTCATTCAGGTTAGGGACCTCCAACTCTTCCACTACCTGCTGTGAGCCCTCCTCTAAGCTGGACTGTGCTGCCATCTGCTCCTGTTCTTCCAACTGCCTCAGGGCTTCATCCCCACGCTCAATTAAATTGTCCATTGCCTGCTCCAGTAGACAAACCAAGGGCACCCACTGGCACACAGAGGCCTGCTCCTCACTGACCATCTTGGTTGCCTCCAGGAAGGGACTCAGCACCAGGCATACTTGCTGCATCAGTGTCCACTGAGTGGCAGTAATCATGGGGACTTGCTGGTTGCTGGGGACACTTGGGTCTAGCATGTAGGCCCTAAGAGCCAGCCTGTGCTGACACAGCCGCTCCAACATGGCCAGAGTCGAATTCCAGCGAACTGGCATGTCGATGATCAGCCGGGGTTGTGGCCTTCCATACTGCTGCTGTAAGGTGGACAAGAGTGCAGAGGCAG
The DNA here is from genome assembly GCF_040937935.1 of Hyperolius riggenbachi. Classification (NCBI taxonomy): domain Eukaryota; kingdom Metazoa; phylum Chordata; class Amphibia; order Anura; family Hyperoliidae; genus Hyperolius; species Hyperolius riggenbachi. Next base: position 156,229,520 of record NC_090652.1, on the reverse strand, counting down.
TGGCTGACAGGCGGAAAAAGCGTACCACCGCCCGGGCATCCTGCAGCAGCTCGCTCATCCCCTGGTAGGTGCGCAAGAAGTGCTGCACCACAAGATTGAGCACGTGGGCCAAGCAGGGGATGTGCTGGAGGTTTCCCTGCTGCACTGCTGCCACCAGGTTGGCCCCGTTATCGGCTGCCACATACCCCACTTCCAGGCCTCTGGGGGTCAGCCACCTCCGTTCCTGCTTCCTGAGGGCGGCCAGGACGTTGGTGGCCGTAAGCCTCTCCTTCCCCAGGGTCACCAATTTTAAAAGGGCTTGGCAGTGCCGAGGCTTGGCGCTGCTGCTGCCGAGGCGGGCTTGCTTTCCGGGTGCTGAGGGAGTGTCATGACAGGACCCTTCTGCATCCCCCCTGATCCCGCGTGGTGGCACCACTAGCTGGGCTGATGCGCTCTTGTCCTCCCTCCCTTCCATCAGTGTCACCCAGTGGGCCGTAAAGGACAGGTAGCGACCTGTCCCAAATCTGCTACTCCACGAGTCCATGGTCACGTGGACCCGCTTGCCCACAGAGTAGTCCAGGGAACGGGCCACGTTTTCCACCGCAAACTTGTGGAGTGCTGGGATCGCGCTCCTGCTGAAATAGTGGCGACTGGGGACTTGCCACTCGGGGATGCCAAATTGGAGCAGCGTCCGCATGGCGCTCCCCTCCTGCACCAGGGAGTAGGGAAGCAGCTGTGATGCCATGGCCCGGGCCAGCAAGCCATTTAGTTTGCGGATCCGCCGATGGCTTGGAGGCAGAGGCTTGGTCAGACCCTGAAAGGTGTCGCTCAGCAGGGTCTGACGACGCTGGGATGCAGGGGAGACAGAGGAGAGAGACGAACACTGGCTGCCAGCCTCAATGTCTGTGTCCTGAGTAGCCGAGGTGGAAGAGCGCTTGCGTGCTACTACTGCTGCTGCTGTGGGGGATTCACGACCCTGAGGGAGGGATGATGCTGCTGCGCTGGTGGGCCTTCTGCTCTCAGGAACCCCTGCCAGCAGTGCCTGCTTCCTCTTAAACTCCGCATACTCGCGGCAGTGGCGGCTTCTCAGGTGGCCCTGGAGGGATGAGGTACCCATCTTGCTCAGACTTTTCCCACGGCTCAATCTTTTGCTGCATAACCTGCACACAGCATACCTTTTGTCATCAGTACATTCCTCAAAGCAATCCCACACTGGTGACTTTAATTTACTGCGGCCCCCACTAGCAGAGGGTGCAGCGGAACAATGTGTGGTAGTAGTTGCCGGGGGTTGCATGGTGGTGGTGCCGGCTGAAGCAGTGTCCTGTCTACTTCCTCCACGCCCACTGCTGCCGATGCCCCTGCCCCTGCCTGACATATGGCGATATCCTTGCCTAGGCTGAGGTGACTCGTCATCCTGCTCTGCCTCTGACCATTCTTCCACGGACTCAGCAGGCTGCACATAGTTAGGGTCCACAACGTCGTCATCAACAGCAGCATCTTCATAATCCAGCTCTTCCTCTGACTCCCCTGCCTCCTCTTCTGTCCCTACATCCCCAGACACAGACCCCTCTTCTTCATCATCAGAACTCAACAACGCTTGTGATTGTGGCCCGATCTCAATCTCTGCCACATCAGTCCCCAGTAAGTCCTGAGCTTCTTGCATCAGCAGGTTCCCAGAAGCCGGACTGAGGGACAGAACGCTGTCATCCTGGGAGGGCTGCTGACCAGTGGGTGCTGGGGTGGATGTCACAACAAGCGTGGGACGTTGGCTGCTGCTGCTGCTTGGAGTGGTGCTCACAGTAGAGGTCTGGGAGGAAGTCATGATGTCCATGAGTACGTCAGGTTCCATTTGCTCAACCACCACACGGGGACCAGAAACTTTAAAATATTTGGACAATGGCGTCCGCTGACTCGGCCCAGGCTTTGCTGCCCCCCTTTCTGCTGCATCACGACCACGTACAGCTGGGCGTCCTCTCCCTGGACGTGGAGCAGTCCCAGAAGTGGCTGAGGCAATTGAACTCCCTTTCCTCTCACCCCGCGAAACCCTGCCAGACATGTTGCTAGTAATGAATCACTGGATGCAGTGGGCACAGTACAAGGTCACTGAAGGATGCAGTGGGCACAGTACAAGGTCACTGAAGGATGCAGTGGGCACAGCAGTGGGCACTGGATATACAACTAGGTCACTGAAGGATGCAGTGGCCACAGTACAAGGTCACTGAAGGATGCAGTGGGCACAGCAGTGGCCACTGGATATACAACTAGGTCACTGAAGGATGCAGTGGCCACAGTACAAGGTCACTGAAGGATGCACTGGGCACAGCAGTGGGCACTGGATATACAACTAGGTCACTGAAGGATGCAGTGGGCACAGTACAAGGTCACTGAAGGATGCAGTGGGCACAGTAGAAGGTCACTGAAGGATGCAGTGGGCACAGCAGTGGCCACTGGATATACAACTAGGTCACTGAAGGATGCAGTGGCCACAGTACAAGGTCACTGAAGGATGCAGTGGGCACAGCAGTGGGCACTGGATATACAACTAGGTCACTGAAGGATGCAGTGGGCACACAAGGATGTCACACTGTGTAATGAGATGCTCATATGCCAGCGAGCGAGCGAGCAGTGGGCACTGGGCACGGCACAAGGTCACTGACAGAATGAATGAACAGCGCTGGCAGAGAGTGGCGGCGCCGGCGGTGTGACTGGCTGCCTGCAAATAGTACAAGTGTATAACTGTCACTGGAATATACAAGTGAACACTGCAGCTGCACTAACCTGCCTGCCTGCACTCTACACACAGGTAATCCCCACTCCCACTACACTGCAGCACTGAACCTGCCTGCACAGCACTACACACAGTTAAATAATCACTAGACTCCCACACTCCCACTACACTACACTGACTACAACTAACTACAGCAATCACTCACTGACTAGCTAACTGTGTACAGTATAAGAGCAGTGTTAGCAAAAAAAAACGCTTTGTTTTTAACACAATAAATGCACTTGCTCAAACAACAATGGCCTGGAGATAATCCTCTCAGCACCACAGTCTAGCAAGGACAGAGCTTTTCCATCATGGCCGCTGCTTTATATTCAGGAGGGGAGGGCATAGCTCCCCTCCTGTGATTGGTTGCTAGGGCCTGGCTGGGGCACTCTGATTGGCCTGCAATGTGTCACTTCCGCATAGTTTGACGCATTTCCGCAAACCACGACTTCAGCGCCGGGTTTCACGAGCGTGAATGCGGATTTCTGTCCGCATTCACTCGTAGCCGAAGCAGATTTTCGTGGTTGAAAATCTATTCACGGCTTAGCGTGTCCGAGGCGGAATGCGTCAAAATGGTCGTGAATCCACGCGTAAGCGTGATCACGACCTGGCGGTGAGCACCACTGCATCTAACTACCTGTTGTGTTGAATGAACCCACCTCACTGCATCTAAGTACCTTTACTGTTCAATGAACCCACCTCACTGCATCTAACTACCTGTTGTGTTGAGTGAACCCACCTCACTGCATCTAAGTACCTTTACTGTTCAGTGAACCCACCTCACTGCATCTAGCTACCTGTTGTGTTGAGTGAACCCACCTCACTGCATCTAAGTACCTTTACTGTTCAGTGAACCCACCTAACTGCATCTAACTACCTGTTGTGTTGAGTGAACCTACCTCACTGCATCTAAGTACCTTTACTGTTCAGTGAACCCATCTCACTGCATCTAAGTACCTTTACTGTTCAGTGAACCCACCTCACTGCATCTAACTACCTGTTGTGTTGAGTGAACCCACCTCACTGCATCTAAGTACCTTTACTGTTCAGTGAACCCACCTCACTGCATCTAGCTACCTGTTGTGTTGAGTGAACCCACCTCACTGCATCTAAGTACCTTTACTGTTCAGTGAACCCACCTAACTGCATCTAACTACCTGTTGTGTTGAGTGAACCTACCTCACTGCATCTAAGTACCTTTACTGTTCAGTGAACCCATCTCACTGCATCTAAGTACCTTTACTGTTCAGTGAACCCACCTCACTGCATCTAACTACCTGTTGTGTTGAGTGAACCAAGCTCACTGCATCTAAGTACCTTTACTGTTCAGTGAACCCACCTCACTTCATATAACTACCTGTTGTGTTGAGTGAACCCAACTCACTGCACATACCTAGCATCCCCCCGAGATGGTCAAAATGGACAAACCAGGTAGAGGAAGAGGTAGAGGCAGACCCAGAGGAAGGCCACCAGGCACCGGCAGGTCTGTGTGAGGTGGTGTTGCTGTGATTTCGTGCGGACCTGTCCCAAAATACAGTGCTCAGAAGAAGGCACATGTCATCACTTCCCAAAATTGTGAGGGCGTGCTTGAGTTTTTAACACATAACACCTCATCCCCCGCAGACACCAGCTCTACAACAAGCACCACATCCGCTGCATTTGACACTTCGCAGGAGTTATTTGGTAGTGGAGGTGAAATCACTGATTCCCAGCCACTACTGCAACAACAAGAAGAAGGCGCAGGTACACCACCTCATATGTCTAAGATAGGTGGCGATAGTATGGACATAACGTGTGAGGAGGGGGATGATGAACCACCTGAAGTTGGTGCAGTTGAGGAGGTGTCTGAGGAAAGCGAAGCTGGGCAGGAGGATTATGATGACGATTATACGGATGCCACGTATGTTCCCAGTAGAGGAGATGACAAGGGGGACAGTTTAGAGGGGTAGTCAGAGAGGAGTAGGAGGAGACGACTCCATGATAGAAGCAGAGGGAGCTCATCCTCAGAAACAGCTGGGGGCAGTGTCCGGCGCCATGTATCGCCAGCTATGGACAGCCAGCCAACATGCCCTTCAACGTCAGCTGCTGATGCCACCGTAGCGCCATCACCACAGGGGGGCTCAGCGGTTTCGAAATTTTTTAACATGTGTGTCTCAGATCAGAGCAAAGCCATCTGTTGTCTCTGCCAGCAAAAATTGAGCCGTGGAAAGGCCAACTGCCACGTAGGGACAAGTGCCTTACGAAGGCACCTGGAGAGAAGGCACAAACAGCTATGGCAAGAACACCTGAGGAAAAGCAGCACCCAAAAGACAAGCCACCCTCCTTCTCCTCTTCCTCCTTCAGATGCATCGTCTTTCTCCCTTGCATCCGCTTTCTCCCTTGCACCTTCACAGCCACCCTCCTCCACACCTCCTCTTCCCTTGAGCGGTTCCTTCTCCTGTGCCCACAGCAGTACCCAGCTGTCCGTAAAGGAAGTATTTGAGCGTAAGAAGCAAATGTCTGCCAGTCACCCTCTTGCCCGGCGTCTGACAGCTGGCGTGGCGGAACTACTAGCTCTCCAGCTATTACCATACAAGCTGGTGGAGTCAGAGGCTTTCTGTAAATTTGTGGCCATTGGGACACCGCAGTGGAACATACCAGGCCGCACTTATTTTTCACGAAAGGCCATACCCAAACTGCACCGTGCAGTTGAGAGGCAAGTGGTGTCATCTATTGCGAAGAGCGTTGGGTCAAGGGTCCACCTGACCAAGGATGCCTGGTCTGCCAAGCACGGGCAGGGCCGCTACATTACGTACACAGCCCATTGGGTCAACCTGGTGACCGATGGCAGCAAGCAGGGAGCACGTGGCTACGCAGCGGACCAACTTGTCACACCTTCACGGCTTGCAGGCAGGCCTCCAGCCACCTCCTCTCCGCCTGCTATTCTCTTCGCTGTCATCATCCTCCTCCTCCTCCTTGGCTGGTGCCGTGATCTCCTCTCCAGCTACACAGCCCCCGTACCCCAGGGCCTATGCTGCATGCCAGGTACGACGGTGTCACGCAGTGTTAGACATGTCTTGGCTGAAAGCGGAGAGTCACACTGGAGCAGCTCTTCTGGCTGCTCTTAACAAACAGGTGGAGCAATGGCTGACCCCGCACAAGCTTGAGATTGTCAATGTGGTGTGTGACAAGGGTAGCAATCTCATTTCCGCGTTGAATTTGGGAAAGCTGACACACGTACCCTGCATGGCACATGTGCTGAATCTGGTCGTGCAAAGATTTGTGTCCAAGTACCCAGGCTTAGAGGACGTCCTGAAGCAGGCCAGGAAGTTGTGTGGGCATTTCAGGCGCTCTTACAAGGCCATGGCACGCTTTGCGGACATTCAGCGCAGAAACAACTTGCCGGTGAGACGCCTGATTTGCGATAGCCCGACTCGCTGGAATTCCACCCTGCTGATGTTCTCTCACTTGCTAGACCAGGAGAAAGCCATCACCCAGTACCTGTATCATTACAGTACAAGGACACAATCTGGGAGGATGGGGATGTTGTGGTCCAACAACTGGACACTGATGCAAAATGCATGCAGGGTCATGGAGCCCTTTGAGGAGGTGACCAAACTGGTGAGTCGCGCTGAGGGCACCATCAGTGACTGTATCCCCTACGCCTACTTCCTGGAGCGTGCCGTGCGTAGAGTGGTGGATACAGCTGTGGAGGAGCGTGAACGAGAACAGTTACGGCAGCAGGAGTCGTGGGAGCGATTTACATCCGAACCTGATTTACATCTGAACCCTGCGGCAGCACAGAGGGTGGAGGAGGAGGAGGAAGAAGAGGAGTCATGTGGGGAAGGAGAGGAGTCAGACTCTGATGATGAGGAAGGTGTTTCTGTGGAGGAGGAAGAGGTGGCGGAAGAAGAACAACCGCGGCAGCCGTCACAGGGGGCTTCTGCTGCTCCACGTTCCCGTGGTATTGTTCGTGGCTGGGGGGAGGAAGAGGAGTTGCGTGACTTCACTGAGGAAGAGCTAGAGGAGATGGAGAGTACATCTGTATCCAGCTTTGTGCAGATGGCCTCTTTCATGTTGTCCAGCCTGTTGAGGGACCCCCGTATCAAAAAACTCAAGGCGAATGACCTGTACTGGGTGGCCACGCTACTAGACCCTCGGTACAGGCACAAAGTGGCGGACCTGTTACCAACTCAACAGAAGGCGGAAAGGATTCAGCACTTGCAAAACAAGCTGTCGATGATGCTTTACAATGCGTTTAAGGGTGATGTGGCTGCACAACGCAATCAAGGTACCACTGGCAGTAACCCTCCTCCTCCCAAGTCCACGCAGGAAAGGACAGGAAGCTCCAGCGATCTCAGGGTGATGTCAGACATGCGAACATTCTTTAGTCCAACTCCTCGCCATAGTCCTTCCGGATCCACCCTCCACCAACGCCTGGACCGGCAGGTAGCCGACTACCTGGGATTGAGTGTGGATGTAGACACTGTGAAAAGCGACGATGAACCCTTGGACTACTGGTTGCGCAGGCTTGACCTGTGGCCAGAGCTGTCCCAATTTGCCATCCAACTTCTCTCTTGCCCTGCCACAAGCATCCTGTCAGAAAGGACCTTCAGTGCACTTGGAGACATTGTCACTGAAAAGAGAAGTCGCCTAAGTCACGACAGTGTTCAGTACCTGACCTTTATCAAAATGAATGAGGAATGGATCACGGAGGGCTACTGCATGACCGAAGACTAAGTCAATCCCCACACACAGCACCTCAGCCTGCAGGCCACTTGCCTTCTCCGCCACCACCAACAGGGTCCAGGACTCTAGGCGGATTCCTGAATTTTTAAGGCCGCTGCTAGCAGTGGCCGCTACACTAATTTTTCTGGTGCGTGTACATGCCTGCCTAATTTTTCTGGCTGCACTGCGGGCGGCTGCAACAAAAAACCAAAAGGCATGTACATGTGCCCATCCCCCTTCGTGATCATTACCTTGCCACGGTGAAGGGGCTTGCGTATCACAATGAAGCAATGACCGCCGGCTATTTGAGTGTCTCGGGTGGGGGTGGCACACCAAAGATAATGAGGTCGTTGCTTCATTGTGGTCAGACCAAATTTGATCAGCTGAACAGTCACTGTTGTTCTATCATTGAGCTACCATAACCCGGCGACCATATGGGCTTGAAAACAGCCACGGCCTACACTCTCGCCACGGTGCGCACCAGTCCAGCACGGCTGTCACTACGCAAACAGCTGTTTGCGGTGCGTTACACAGTGAGTTTGGTGTGTCAGTGTGAAGCAGAACTCTAATTACACTCCCTGATTGATGTATACACATGCAAGATGTTTGAAAGCACTTTAGGCCTGCAATTTAGCATTCAATGTGATTTCTGCCCTTAAAACGCTGCTTTGCGTCAAATCCAGATTTTTCCCCGGGACTTTGGGCATGTATCCCACTCCGCCATGCCCCCCTCCAGGTGTTAGACCCCTTGAAACATCTTTTCCATTACTTTTGTGGCCAGCATAATTTTTTCTATTTTTCAAAGTTCGCCTCCCCATTCAAGTCTATTGCGGTTCGCAAACTTTTACGCGAACCGAACCTTCCGCGAAGGTTCGCGAACCTAAAATCGGAGGTTCAGCCCATCTCTACTTGTAAACACAGCGTTTTACCTACTAAACACATTCTGAACACATTTATTGCACTCATTTATAGATAGATAGTGATTTGATTGTTATAGTTCAGTCAGCTAGTGTAGTGCACTGTATACTGTGCTAGGCTAGTGTTAGGTCTGTGTGCAGGCTAGGGCCTGCTAGCCTAGGGTATCCTTAGCCTACTAGCTTAGGTAGGTTAGGGATTATAGTTAGTTGTGTACTAGTACTAGTTTACTTAATTTGTACTGTTAGTCTGTGAGTTTATTAGCTTCAGTACTGTGTTAGTTACTTTACAGGCCAGCATCTGTTGTGATCTGTGACTGGCTGCATGTCATCTGCCCAACCTTATTGATTGCGTCCGTGTGTGACAGACTTTTATTGTCACTCACTGTCTGTCACACGAGTTAGTTTGGACTACTAAACTACTACTAGGGGTTATAGTTAGTTGTTACCTACGTACTAGTTTACTTAATTTGTACTGCTATTGCTATAGTTTATTTTGTGCCGCAGACTTGACTACTACTGTGTAATAGTTACTTCACAGACCACTCGGCCAGACCAGCATCTGTTGGGATCTGTGACTGTCATCTGCCCGACTCTACTGATTGCGTCCGTGTCAGTGTTGCCAACCGTCCGTCTAAGGACGGGCAGTCCGTAATTAAGACATGAAATTTCCCCTGTCCGTACTGCCCGTCCTTTTGGGACAGGCGTCCGTTAAAATAACTCTCTGGCACTGCTACTATAGGCAGCCTGGTCCCCTGCGGCTGCCCTGATAAAAAACTTTTTCCCTTTCCCTCCCGCCCTCCAATCAGGAGCTTCTATTTTCCCCTTCCCTCCTGCCCTCCAATCAGGAGCTTCTATTTTCCCCTTCCCTCTCGCCCACCAATCAGGAGCTTCTATTTTCCCCTTCCCTCCCGCGCACTAATCAGGAGCTTCTATTTTCCCCTTCCCTCCCGCCCACCAATCAGGAGCTTTCTTTTTTTATGCTGATGCCTTCTTCCAGCCAATGAGAGAGGCAGCCAGCCGACAGAGCTCGCCCTCCACAAACTCCGTCTACTGTAGCAGACAGTAGCACAACAGCTCAGGAGAAAGAATTGCTCACAGCTGTGTTCTTTAGATCTCAGCCAGCCAGGTATAAATTTGTGTAATTCCTGTGAGATTGTGTCGTCTGCTCCGGGGGGTACATGACCTCTGCAGCCAGGAGCAGATGACACAGAATTCCTCTGCGTATGGTGTGTGGGACATAATGCAGAGCACTGACAAGCAAGGCAGGGCTGCATGTCTCACACAATGCTAATGGATGAAAATCTGCCCTAAAGTAATGCTGTGCAACTTAGTGTACTATTGCTGTCTAGTATTGCACACACAACTTTTGTTTTAATGTGAGGTGCATGCATTTTCTATTATAGTTTCATAAAGGAGATCCATAAATTATATCAGCCATTTCTCAGTGAATTATATAATAGGAAATAAATGCACCTTACAATAAAACCTCACTGCACCACCAAGGCAAGATTTGGACATATGAAAAATGCCATAATAATCTATCCCTCTGAGGTAGATGGCTGACCAGAGTTGCCAAGCATTCATATTTAGATGGACTGTCTATCCAAATGCTCCCAAAAATCACTTGTCTGTTCTTACCTGTATTGTGTGCTTCTGCTGTCTAGTGCACTTTCAGACAACTATCCTATGCACATGCGCTTGGCATACGTGCTTCGCTGTCCTAGGTTGTTGTTTGTGGGTGGTGGAACATTGTCTAATTACTTTTAGGGTCACTTTACCTGGGTTTTAGGAGAGAACTTGCGTCCACTGTATTTGTGTTACTCTGTTACATAACAGTTCGCTCAGCCCACATCCTGTCGTGGCCACACCATTTTTTGCCACGGCGCCGCACTCCTATTCTGGTCCAACCCCCCAGTCAAACGTGAAAAACCCAATGTGGCCCTTGAGTCAAAAGTTGGCCCACCCCTGGATTAGAGTAGACTGTGAGCTCCTCTGAGGACAGTCAGTGGCATGATAATTTACTCTGTGAATTGCTGCCGCAGATTTAAGTGTTATTTAAATACCTAATAATATGGTAGGACATTAGAGTATGACAAGATTAAATTGTGAGCTCCTCTGAGGATGGAGTGACATGACTATGTACCCTGTAAAGTTCTGCAGAAGATGTCATTGCTTTATACAGGGCTGTGGAGTTGGTACAAAAGTCATCCAACTCTGATGCCTTTTATGAAACCACCGACTCCAGGTACCCAAATATTGCTCTGACTCCTCGACTCCGACTCCACAGCCCTGGCTATATAAATATTTAAAATAATAATAATGGCCAGAGCTTAGAGCCACCCACAACTCTACTTAAAAGTGCACTTTTAACTCCGCCCCCAACTCCGCCCCCTGTCCGTCCAAAATTTTGAGTGTCCTGCTTTTTGGGGCCTTTTGTCCGTCAAAAATTAGAAAATAGGTTGGCAACCCTGGTCCGTGTGTGACAGACTTTTATTGTCACTGTCTGACTGTCACTCAAGTTAGTTATCGTCTACTACACTACTACTAGGGATTATAGTTAGTTGTTACCTACGTACTAGTTTACTTAATTTGTACTGCTGTAGTCTGAGTTTATTTAGTGCCGCAGGCATCACTACTACTGTGTAATAGTTACTTCACAGGCCGCTAGGCCAGACCAGCATCTGTTGGGATCTGTGACTGTCATCTGCTCGACCCTATTGATTGCGTCTGTGTGTGACAGACTTTTATTGTCACTGTCTGACTGTCACACGAGTTAGTTATTGTCTACTACACTACTACTAGGGATTATAGTTAGTTGTTACCTACATACTAGTTTACTTAATTTGTACTGCTATAGTCTGTGAGTTTATTTAGTCCAGCAGGCTTCACTACTACTGTGTAATAGTTACTTCACAGGCCAGTGGCCACTAGGCCAGGCCAGCATCTGTTGTGATCTGTGACTGTCATCTGCCCGACCCTATTGATTGCGTCCGTGTGTGACAGATTATTTGTCACTGTCTGTCACACGAGTTAGTTATCGACTACTGTAGACTACACTACTGTTAGTACTACTACTATTATTTTTTTTTGTCACTCACCACCAGTCACTAGAGTTGGGCCGAACGGTTCGCCGGCGAACGGGGTTCGCGCGAACTTAGGTGGTTCGCGTGCGGGTACCGCACGCGAACCTTTTGCGGAAGAAGTTCGGTTCGCCCCATAATGCACCTGAGGGTCAACTTTGACCCTCTACATCACAGTCAGCAGGCCCAGTGTAGCCAATTAGGCTACACTAGCCCCTGGAGCCCCACCCCCCCTTATATAAGGCAGGCAGCGGCGGCCATTACGGCCACTCGTGTGCCTGCATTAGTCAGAGTAGGGCGAGCTGCTGCAGACTGTCTCTCAGGGAAAGATTAGTTAGGCTTAACTTCTTCCTGGCTGCATACCTGTTCTGTTCAGTGAGCCCTCAGCCCACTGCATACCTGTACTGTGATCCTGCCACTGCATAGCTGTTCAGTGATCCTGCCACAGCATACCTGTTCTGTTCAGTGAGCCCTCAGCCCACTGCATACCTGTACTGTGATCCTGCCACTGCATAGCTGTTCAGTGATCCTGCCACAGCATACCTGTTCTGTTCAGTGAGCCCTCAGCCCACTGCATACCTGTACTGTGATCCTGCCACTGCATACCTGTTCAGTGATCCTGCCACAGCATACCTGTTCTGTTCAGTGAGCCCTCAGCCCACTGCATACCTGTACTGTGATCCTGCCACTGCATAGCTGTTCAGTGATCCTGCCACAGCATACCTGTTCTGTTCAGTGAGCCCTCAGCCCACTGCATACCTGTACTGTGATCCTGCCACTGCATAGCTGTTCAGTGATCCTGCCACAGCATACCTGTTCTGTTCAGTGAGCCCTCAGCCCACTGCATACCTGTACTGTGATCCTGCCACTGCATACCTGTTCAGTGATCCTGCCACAGCATACCTGTTCTGTTCAGTGAGCCCTCAGCCCACTGCATACCTGTACTGTGATCCTGCCACTGCATAGCTGTTCAGTGATCCTGCCACAGCATACCTGTTCTGTTCAGTGAGCCCTCAGCCCACTGCATACCTGTACTGTGATCCTGCCACTGCATAGCTGTTCAGTGATCCTGCCACAGCATACCTGTTCTGTTCAGTGAGCCCTCAGCCCACTGCATACCTGTACTGTGATCCTGCCACTGCATACCTGTTCAGTGATCCTGCCACAGCATACCTGTTCTGTTCAGTGAGCCCTCAGCCCACTGCATACCTGTACTGTGATCCTGCCACTGCATAGCTGTTCAGTGATCCTGCCACAGCATACCTGTTCTGTTCAGTGAGCCCTCAGCCCACTGCATACCTGTACTGTGATCCTGCCACTGCATACCTGTTCAGTGATCCTGCCACAGCATACCTGTTCTGTTCAGTGAGCCCTCAGCCCACTGCATACCTGTACTGTGATCCTGCCACTGCATACCTGTTCAGTGATCCTGCCACAGCATACCTGTTCTGTTCAGTGAGCCCTCAGCCCACTGCATACCTGTACTGTGATCCTGCCACTGCATAGCTGTTCAGTGATCCTGCCACAGCATACCTGTTCTGTTCAGTGAGCCCTCAGCCCACTGCATACCTGTACTGTGATCCTGCCACTGCATACCTGTTCAGTGATCCTGCCACAGCATACCTGTTCTGTTCAGTGAGCCCTCAGCCCACTGCATACCTGTACTGTGATACTGCCACTGCATACCTGTTCAGTGATCCTGCCACAGCATACCTGTTCTGTTCAGTGAGCCCTCAGCCCACTGCATACCTGTACTGTGATCCTGCCACTGCATACCTGTTCAGTGATCCTGCCACAGCATACCTGTTCTGTTCAGTGAGCCCTCAGCCCACTGCATACCTGTACTGTGATCCTGCCACTGCATAGCTGTTCAGTGATCCTGCCACAGCATACCTGTTCTGTTCAGTGAGCCCTCAGCCCACTGCATACCTGTACTGTGATCCTGCCACTGCATAGCTGTTCAGTGATCCTGCCACAGCATACCTGTTCTGTTCAGTGAGCCCCCAGCCCACTGCATACCTGTACTGTGATCCTGCCACTGCATACCTGTTCAGTGATCCTGCCACAGCATACCTGTTCTGTTCAGTGAGCCCTCAGCCCACTGCATACCTGTACTGTGATCCTGCCACTGCATACCTGTTCAGTGATCCTGCCACAGCATACCTGTTCTGTTCAGTGAGCCCTCAGCCCACTGCATACCTGTACTGTGATCCTGCCACTGCATACCTGTTCAGTGATCCTGCCACAGCATACCTGTTCTGTTCAGTGAGCCCCCAGCCCACTGCATACCTGTACTGTGATCCTGCCACTGCATACCTGTTCAGTGATCCTGCCACAGCATACCTGTTCTGTTCAGTGAGCCCTCAGCCCACTGCATACCTGTACTGTGATCCTGCCACTGCATAGCTGTTCAGTGATCCTGCCACAGCATACCTGTTCTGTTCAGTGAGCCCTCAGCCCACTGCATACCTGTACTGTGATCCTGCCACTGCATACCTGTTCAGTGATCCTGCCACTGTATACCTGTTCTGTGAACCCGCCACTGTATACCTGTTCTGTTCAGTGGACCCGCCACTGTATACCTGTTCTGTGAACCCGCCACTGTATACCTGTTCTGTTCAGTGGACCCGCCACTGTATACCTGTTCTGTGAACCCGCCACTGTATACCTGTTCTGTTCAGTGGACCCGCCACTGTATACCTGTTCTGTGAACCCGCCACTGTATACCTGTTCTGTTCAGTGGACCTGCCACTGTATACCTGTTTAGTGAACACGCCACTGCATACCTGTTGTGTTCAGTGAACCTGCCACTGCATACCTGTTCTGTGAACCCGCCACTGTATACCTGTTCTGTTCAGTGGACCCGCCACTGTATACCTGTTCTGTGAACCCGCCACTGTATACCTGTTCTGTTCAGTGGACCTGCCACTGTATACCTGTTTAGTGAACACGCCACTGCATACCTGTTGTGTTCAGTGAACCTGCCACTGCATACCTGTTCTGTGAACCCGCCACTGTATACCTGTTCTGTTCAGTGGACCCGCCACTGTATACCTGTTCTGTTCAGTGGACCTGCCACTGTATACCTGTTCTGTTCAGTGGACCTGCCACTGTATACCTGTTTAGTGAACACGCCACTGCATACCTGTTGTGTTCAGTGAACCCGCCACTGTATACCTGTACTGTTCAGTGAACCCACCGCATCAGTGCGCATACCTGTGCAGTTAAGTGAACCCACCTACCTACGTGAGTGCACGCAGTGTGATATACCACTCCGTGCATACCCGATATGGACAAAACAGGTAGAGGAAGAGGAAGAGGTAGTGGCAGAGGCAGAGGAAGGCCACCCGGCAGGTCTGCGCGAGGTCGTGTAAATGTAATTTCGTGTGGACCTGGCCCACACAGTACAGTGCTCGGAAGAAGGCACGTCCCATCACCTCCCAAGATTGTCAGGACGTGGTTGAGTATTTAGCGACACAGAACACCTCATCTTGCTCAGCCACCAGCGCTACTACTAGCACCACTTCCGCTGCATTTGACACTTCGCAAGAATTATTTAGTGGTGGTGAAATCACTGATGCACAGCCATTGTTACAGCCAGATGAATTTTCACCAGCTCATATGTCTGCGTTACGCGACAACACTATGGATGTAACGTGTAAGGAGGATGAAGGACCTACACATTTGGATTTTTCTGAGGCAAGCGAAGCTGGGCAGGATGATTACGATGATGACGATGATAGGGATCCTCTGTATGTTCCCAATAGAGGAGATGAAGAGGGGGACAGTTCAGAGGGGGAGTCAGAGAGTAGTAGGAGGATAGAAGTTGCTGAAAGAAGCTGGGGCAGCTCTTCGTCAGAAACAGCTGGTGGCAGAGTCCGGCACCATGTATCGCCAGATTCGCCACCTATGTACAGCCAGCCAACTTGCCCTTCAGCATCAGCTGCTGAGGTGCCCACATCCCAGGGTGGCTCAGCGGTGTGGAAATTTTTTAATGTGTGTGCCTCAGATCGGACCAAAGCCATCTGTTCGCTCTGCCAACAAAAATTGAGCCGTGGAAAGGCCAACACTCACGTAGGGACAAGTGCCTTACGAAGGCACCTGCAGAAAAGGCACAAACAGCAATGGGATGGCCACCTGAGCAAAAGCAGCAGCAGCACACAAAAGCAAAGTCACCCTCCTTCTCCTCTTCCTCCTTCAGGTGCATCATCTGCTTATGCCGCTCTCTCCCTTGCACCTTCACAGGCACCCTCCTCCACTCCGCCTCTGCCCTTGAGCGGTTCCTGCTCCTCTGCCCACAGCAGCAGTCAGGTGTCCGTGAAGGAAATGTTTGAGCGGAAGAAGCCACTTTTGGCCAGTCACCCCCTTGCCCGGCGTCTGACAGCTGGCGTGGCGGAACTGTTAGCTCGCCAGCTGTTACCATACCGGCTGGTGGACTCTGAGGCCTTCCGTAAATTTGTGGCCATCGGAACACCGCAGTGGAAGATGCCAGGCCGCACTTATTTTTCCAGAAAGGCCATACCCCAACTGCACCGTGAAGTTGAGAGGCAAGTGGTGTCATCTCTTGCGAAGAGCGTTGGGTCAAGGGTACACCTGACCACGGATGCCTGGTCTGCCAAGCACGGGCAGGGCCGCTACATTACCTACACAGCCCATTGGGTGAACCTGGTGGTGAACGATGGCAAGCAGAAAGCGGCGGACCAAATTGTGACACCTCCACGGCTTGCAGGCAGGCCTCCTGCCACCTCCTCTCCTCCTGCTACATGCTCTTCGCTGTCCTCCTCCTCCTCCTTGGCTGAGTGGCAGTTCTCCTCTCCAGCTACACAGCCCCAGCTCCGCAGGGCCTATGCTGCATGCCAGGTACGACGGTGTCACGCCATCTTAGACATGGCTTGTCTCAAAGCGGAGAGTCACACTGGAGCAGCTCTCCTGGCTGCTCTTAAGAAACAGGTGGATGAGTGGCTGACCCCGCACCACCTGGAGATAGGCAACGTGGTGTGCGACAACGGCAGCAATCTGCTTGCCGCTTTGCATATGGGGAAGCTGACACACATACCCTGCATGGCACATGTCATGAATCTGGTGGTTCAAAGATTTGTGGCAAAGTACCCTGGCTTAGCGGATGTCCTGAAGCAGGCCAGGAAGTTCTGTGGGCATTTGAGGCGCTCTTACACAGCCATGGCACGATTTGCAGAAATTCAGCGTAAAAACAACATGCCGGTGAGACGCCTCATTTGCGATAGCCCCACTCGCTGGAACTCGACCCTCCTCATGTTCTCCCGCCTGCTAGAACAGAAGAAAGCCGTCACCCAGTACCTCTACAACTGGAGTAGAACGAAACAGTCTGGGAAGATGGGGATGTTCTGGCCCGACAACTGGACAATGATGAAAAATGCATGCAGGCTCATGCGGCCGTTTGAGGAGGTGACCAACCTGGTGAGCCGCAGTGAGGGCACCATCAGCGACTTAATTCCCTACGCGTACTTCTTGGAGCGTGCTGTGCGTAGAGTGGCGGATGAAGCTGCGAATGAGCGTGACCAGGAACCGTTACGGCAGGAACAGGCATGGGACCAATTTTCATCAGACCCAGCTGTTTCCTCAACACCTGCGGCAGCACAGAGGGGGGAGGAGGAGGAAGAAGAGAGGTCATGTGCAGAAGATGAGTCAGACTCAGAGGATGATGAGCAAGGTGTTTCTTTGGGGGAGGAGGAGGAGGAGGAGGGGACAGCGGCAGGAGAACAACCGCAGCAGGCGTCGCAGGGGGCTTGTGCTGCGCAACCTTCCCGTGGTATTGTTCGCGGCTGGGGGGAGGAGGTTGACTTACCTGACGTCACTGAGGAAGAGCAAGAGGAGATGGAGGGTACTGGATCCGACTTTGTGCAGATGTCGTCTTTTATGCTGTCCTGCCTGTTGAGGGACCCCCGTATAAAAAACCTCAAGGGGAATGAGCTGTACTGGGTGGCCACACTACTAGACCCTCGGTACAGGCACAAAGTGGCGGACCTGTTACCAACTCACCGGAAGGTGGAAAGGATGCAGCACATGCAGAACCAGCTGTCAACTATGCTTTACAATGCCTTTAAGGGTGATGTGACGGCACAACGCCAGCAAGGTACCACTGCCACTAATCCTCCTCCCGTGTCCACGCAGTCAAAGACAGGACGCTCCAGCGATCTCATGGTGATGTCGGACATGCGGACGTTCTTTAGTCCAACGCCTCGCCGTAGCCCTTCCGGATCCACCCTCCACCAACGCCTGGAACGGCAGGTAGCCGACTACCTGGCCTTAAGTGTGGATGTAGACACTGCTGTGAACAGCGATGAGGAACCCTTGAACTACTGGGTGCGCAGGCTTGACCTGTGGCCAGAGCTGTCCCAATTTGCCATCCAACTTCTCTCCTGCCCTGCCGCAAGCGTCCTCTCAGAAAGAACCTTCAGCGCAGCTGGAGGCATTGTCACAGAGAAGAGAAGTCGCCTAAGTCACAAAAGTGTTAAGTACCTCACCTTTATAAAAATGAATGAGGCATGGATCCCGGAGGGCTGCTGCCCGCCCCAAGACTAAGTCAGTCCCCGCACATACAGCATCTCTGCCTGCACGCCGTGTGACTGGCTGCCTGGCCTGCCCCAAGAAGACTAAGTCGCTCCCAGTCCCTCCACACAGCATGTCTGCCTGCAGGCCGCTTCACTACCTTCTCCGCCACCACCAACAGGGTCCGGGACTCCAGGCGGATTGCTGAATTTTTTAGGCCGCTGCTAGCAGCGGCCGCTGTAATAATTTTTCGGGTGCGTGTACATGACTGCCTAATTTTTCTGGCTGCACTGCGGGCAGCTGCAACAACAAAAGAAAAGGCATGAACATGCGCCCATTCCCCTTCGTGATCATTACCTTGCCGTGGTGAAGGGGCTTGCGTATCACAATGGAGCAATGACCGGCGCCTAGATGAGTGTCTCGGGGGGCACACCCACGATAATAAGGTCGTTGCCTCATTGTGGTCAGACCAAATTTGATCAGCTGGACAGTCACTGTTCTGTCATTCAGCTACATCAGCCAGGTGACTGACCATATGGGCTGTAAAGCCACCAAAACCTGCACTCTCGCCATGGTGCGCACCAGTCCAGCACGGCCGTCACTACACAAACAGCTGTTTGCGGTGCGTTACACGATGAGTTTGGTGCGTCAGTGTGAAGCAGTACCTTAATTACACTACCTGATTGATGTATACACATGCAAGATGTTTGAAAGCACTTTAGGCCTGTCATTTAACATTCAATGTGATTTCTGCCCTTAAAACGCTGCTTTGCGTCAAATACAGATTTTTCCCGGGGACTTTTGGCATGTATCCCACTCCGCCATCCCCCCCTCCAGGTGTTAGACCCCTTGAAACATCTTTTCCATCACTTTTGTGGCCAGCATAATTAATTTTTTTTTTCAAAGTTCGCATCCCCATTGAAGTCTATTGCGGTTCGCGAACTTTAACGCGAACCGAACCTTTCGCGAAAGTTCGCGAACCCGGTTCGCGAACCGAAAATCGGAGGTTCGGCCCAACTCTACCAGTCACCACCAACTCAGACTCGTTATTAAAGTTTACATCCTTTCCCACCCTTTATATATATTTTTTTTTCTTATTGTGTTTGTATATTATTGCACAATGACTGGCAGAGGTAGAGGGCGAGGCACCACCAGGAGAGGCAGCACCATTGCTGCAGCCACTGGCAGCACCAGCAGGTCTGTGACTAGTCCGCCGCCAGCCACTGACCGCAGAGTTGTGGAGGAGAGAGCAGAGGCGCAGCAGCAGCGTGTTGCGCCCATCTTTGCTGTGGGTCGTCGCCCCCGGCCCATTGAGGAGAGTCAGGCACAGGCTGTCATGGAAATTATGGCGGAGTAGCAAGCCACTGTTTCCAGCCAGACCTCCAGCACCAGCGAGACCAGTGCCACCACCACCACCACTCCGGTCTGCAGCAGGCCTCCACCATCGCTTGAGGTCACGTCGACCCCAGCGACCAACCTGCCCTCACTGAGCTCGCTCTTCACCCCAGGGACCGCAAGCGTTTTGAGGGATGTTGTGGATCAGTTTGAGGAGGAGATTATGGGGCATGCAAGGAGGAAGAGTTTGTTGTTGGCGCACAACAACCAAAATTTCCTGAGGAGGAGGAAGGGCCTGATGTAGGGCATGTTGGGGCAGAGGAGTTGGTTGAGAGCTCAGAGGAGATGTTTGGGGATGATGATAATGAGGTGGGAGCAGGGCCGGGCCGAGGCATAGGCTGGAGAGGCTCCAGCCTCAGGGCGCAGTGTAGGAGGGGGCGCACAATTCATTCAGCTGTCATTCCTAATTGTGTATTAAGCAGAAAGAAATGATAAAATGGGATACATAGCAGTGACTGCAAGCCAGATAACTAGATATTAAGGTGTTGGGGAAGTTGTGGGCCCTGTGGTCCTCTAAGTCTAATAGCAATCTTTGGTTGACGGCTGGGGTGGGAGGGATGGAGGGGCGCACTTTGGTGTCTCAGCCTTGGGTGCTGGAGGATCTTGTCCCGGCTCTGGGTGGGAGACCGTCCCTATGTGCCACCACCACAGTTGGGTGAAGGCAGCTCGTCATCGGCGGAGGAGGCATCTCTGGCACAGAGGCGCGGCAGCAGCATGGCGGCTTGCACAGGGCATGGAAGGCAGAAGCCACAGCCTGCTGCTTCAGCCACTACCACCACCCGCACCAAAGCTCCTCCAAGCAAAGGGAAAAAAACTCAGCCCTCTAAAGGCAAAAAACCTCCCCAGCCCTCAAGCTTGAAGGGCAAGTTGAAATCCCCAGTCTGGCAGTACTTCACTGTGTGCGTTGATGACAAGACCCGTGCCATTTGCCACAGTTGCGGTGCCAGCCTGAGCAGAGGTCACAATCTGAACAAGTTGGGTACCTCGTTCCTGCAGACCCACTTGGAGACCAAACATTTTGAGGACTACATTGAGTTTCTGAAGCTGAAGGACAGTGGCGCAGGCAGTGGTCAGAGCCAGACAGCCACTGCACAGACTTCAGCAGCAGCAGCATCCCAGTCATCCGGCATCAGCAGCAGGAGCACAGACACTCACTGCTCCCCCCTGGGAAGCCAGTCCTCAGTGGCCTCATCTGCTCCCTCCACAGTCGCCTCCTCATCCTCCCGTGCAGGCAAACGCTGCCAGACCATGCTCAGAGAGCCCTTTCCCGGTGTGACCAAGGTTCTGCCTCCCACTAACAGGCGCATCCGGGTGCTGAACGGGTTGCTTGCCTGGGCCATGTGCTCCCGGTGCTAGTAAAAAAGGGCGCACAGGGATAGTGGACAAAAAGGGGGCCGCCATAGACTGCAATGCAAAATATCGGCTATTTGGCGCCCTACAGGAAAAAAGGGCGTCCGAGAAATAGCGGTTACAGGGATCGTGTTAACAAAAGTTTTCGTTTACAGAATAAGATTTATAACAAATATCGTTTACAAGTTCATTTTGAGTTTGTGTTATACTTATTTTTTCGTTTTTAAATTTCGCTTATATCAGTTTTTACTTATTATTTAGTCTAAAAATTTCGCTTACAAAAGTATAACAAATAAATTTTTGTTTACACTTCTTTGATCATTTTAAAATTTGTTTTCATATGTATAATGCGTAAATACCGTTTTCAACCTTATTGTATTCAAAATACATCGCTTTTGGTATTAACTTTGTTTTTACACTTATAATGCGTTGATTATAGTTACTAAAATATCGCTTTTAATGTTACTGTTATTTTAAGATTTCTAATGCTTGTAAGGCTATCTATTGTATTGTATATATTTATATATACTTTTCTCTATTTATAATATTAATGTATACGTGATTTTAAGACTATTTTAAAGAGACACTGAAGCGAAAAAAAATTGATGGTATTATGATTTGTATGTGTAGTAAGATTAAGATCAGATATATCAGTCTAATTGTTTCCAGTACAGGAACAGTTAAGAAACTCTAGTTGTTATCTCTATGCAAAAAAGCCATTAATCTCTACGACTTTCAAAGTCGTGGAGAGGGCTGTTATCTGACTTTTATTATCTCAACTGTAAGTGAACTAATTACTTTTTATCTGCCAGAGGAGAGGTCATTAGTTCACAGACTGCTCTGAAAGAATCATTTTGAATGCTGAGTGTTGTGTAATCTGCACATTAGAGAATGATGCAATGTTAGAAAAAAACACTGTATACCTGAAAATAAAAATATGAGGATATTTTGTTTGCTGCTAATCTTCTAGTAATTATTCATAGTACACAACCAATTCACTATATCATATATTTTTTTTTCGCTTCAGTGTCTCTTTAAAGCTATTTATTCTATTACAAATATATAAATTATTTTATTCATGCTATTTGTAGAGACGTATTTTAAGGATTAAATATATTATTGTTTATATGTGTTTAGGGTGTTTGTGCAGTGAGGATGGTTAGGTTTAGGCATTACCAGGGGGGTCTAGGGGTTAGGGATAGGTACAGGGAGGGTTAGGTATAGTTACAGTATAATATATGCAATCAGGGGGAGGTTAGGGTTAGGCACCACCAAGGGGGTGGTTAGGGTTAGGCACCACCAGGGGAGTCTTAGGGTTAGGCATCACCAGGGGGGTCTTAGGGTTAGGCACCACCAGGGGGGTGGTTAGGGTTAGGCACCACCAGGGGGGTGGTTAGGGTTAGGCACCACCAGGGGGGTCTTAGGGTCAGGCACCACCAAGGGGGTGGTTAGGGTTAGGCACCAACCGGGGCGGTCTTAGGGTTAGGCACCACCAGGGGGGTCTTAGGGTTAGGCACCACCAGGGGGGTCTTAGGGTTAGGCACCACCAGGGGGGTGGTTAGGGTTAGGCACCACCAGGGGGGTCTTAGGGTTAGGCACCACCAGGGGGGTCTTAGGGTTAGGCACCATTAGAGGGGTCTTAGGGTTAGGCACCAACCGGGGGGGGGTCTTAGGGTTAGGCACCACTGGGGGGGTCTTAGGGTTAGGCACCACCAGGGGGGTCTTAGGGTTAGGCACCACCAGGGGGGTCTTAGGGTTAGGCCCCACCAGGGGGGTCTAGGGGTTAGGGATAGGTACAGGGAGGGCTCTGTGTGAGAGTAAGGTTAGGTATAGTTACAGCTAGTGTTGGGCGAACATCTAGATGTTCGGGTTCGGGCCGAACAGGCCGAACATGGCCGCGATGTTCGGGTGTTCGACCCGAACTCCGAACATAATGGAAGTCAATGGGGACCCGAACTTTTGTGGTTTGTAAAGCCTCCTTACATGCCACATACCCCAAATTTACAGGGTATGTGCACCTTGGGAGTGGGTACAAGAGGAAAAAAAAATTAGCAAAAAGAGCTTATAGTTTTTGAGAAAATCGATTTTAAAGTTTCAAAGGGAAAACTGTCTTTTAAATGCGGGAAATGTCTGTTTTCTTTGCACAGGTAACATGTTTTTTGTCGGCATGCAGTCATAAATGTAATACATATAAGAGGTTCCAGGAAAAGGGACCGGTAACGCTAACCCAGCAGCAGCACACGTGATGGAACAGGAGGAGGGTGGCGCAGGAGGAGAAGAAGGCCACGCTTTGTGAGACACAACAACCCCGGCCTTGCATGAGGGCAAGAAGCGTGCGGATAGCAGGCTTTGTACCGCCATGCAGTCATAAATGTAATAAAGATAAGTGGTTCAATAAACAGGGACCACGCGGCAACGCTAACCCAGCAGCAGCAGACGTGATGGAACAGGAGGAGGCGCAGGAGGAGAAGGCCACGCTTTGTGAGACACAACAACCCAGGCCTTGCATGAGGGCAAGAAGCGTGCGGATAGCATGCTTTGTACCGCCATGCAGTCATAAATGTAATAAAGATAAGTGGTTCAATAAACAGGGACCACGCGGCAACGCTAACCCAGCAGCAGCACACGTGATGGAACAGGAGGAGGGTGGCGCAGGAGGAGAAGAAGGCCACGCTTTGTGAGACACAACAACCCAGGCCTTGCATGAGGGCAAGAAGCGTGCGGATAGCATGCTTTGTACCGCCATGCAGTCATAAATGTAATAAAGATAAGTGGTTCAATAAACAGGGACCACGCGGCAACGCTAACCCAGCAGCAGCAGACGTGATGGAACAGGAGCAGGCGCAGGAGGAGAAGGCCACGCTTTGTGAGACACAACAACCCAGGCCTTGCATGTGGACAAAAAGCGTGCGGATATAGCAGCAATGCTTTTTGCCGCCATGCAGTCATAAATGTAATACAGATGAGAGGTTCAATAAACAGGGCCCGGAAACGCAACACCATCCCAGATGTTCATTGGTCATGTTACTTGGTTGGGGTCCTGGAGTGTTGCGTAGTCATTTCCAATCCAGGATTGATTCATTTTAATTTGAGTCAGACGGTCTGCATTTTCTGTAGAGAGGCGGATACGCCGATCTGTGACGATGCCTCCGGCAGCACTGAAACAGCGTTCCGACATAACGCTGGCTGCCGGGCAAGCCAGCACCTCTATTGCGTACATTGCCAGTTCGTGCCAGGTGTCTAGCTTCGATACCCAATAGTTGAAGGGTGCAGATGGATGGTTCGACACAGCTACGCCATCTGACATGTAGTCCTTGACCATCTTCTCCAGGCGATCGGTGTTGGAGGTGGATCTGCACGCTTGCTGTTCAGTGGGCTGCGGCTGCATGGGTGTCAGAAAATTTTCCCACTCCAAGGACACTGCCGATACCATTCCCTTTTGGGTACTAGCTGCGGCTTGCGTTGTTTGCTGCCCTCCTGGTCGTCCTGGGTTTGCGGAAGTCAGTCTGTCTGCGTACAACTGGCTAGAGGAGGGGGAGGATGTCAATCTCCTCTCTAAAGTCTCCACAAGGGCCTGCTGGTATTCTTCCATTTTGACCTGTCTGACTCTTTCTTCAAGCAGTTTTGGAACATTGTGTTTGTACCGTGGATCCAGAAGGGTATAAACCCAGTAATTGGTGTTGTCCAGAATGCGCACAATGCGTGGGTCACGTTCAATGCAGTCTAGCATGAATTGAGCCATGTGTGCCAGAGTCCTACCAGAATCCTCATCATCCTCTTGTGAGCGTTGTGATAGTTGTTGTGATGCATCATAGTCGTCACCTTCCTCCTGGTCTGCTTCTGCTGACCATTCGCGTTGAATTGTGGAAGTCCAACGTGCACCGCTCTGGCCCTCGTCAGTGGTGGCATGAAATTCCTGCTCCAACTCCAGCTGTTCCTCCTCCTCTTCTTCGTCATAGCTGCTGGGGCCAGCGTTCCCTGAGGCGGATGGCCTGATGTTGGTACCATCACGCTGATCGTTTTCTCCTTCAGATTCCCCCAGTTGCATCATGACAGCTGTTTCCTTGATTTTTAACATCGACCTCTTCAGTAAACACAGCAGTGGTATGGTAATGCTGACTGAAGAGTTGTCACTGCTCACAAGCAACGTGGATTGCTCAAAATTTTGGAGGACTTGGCAGAGGTCCAACATGTTGGCCCAATCGGATCCACAGAAGCTTGGCAGCTGGCCGGATGCGCCTCGGTACTGCGCCGTCATGTACTGGACCACTGCACTCTTCTGCTCGCAAAAGCGGGCTAGCATGTGCAGCGTAGAATTCCAGCGCGTAGGGACATCACACAGCAAGCGATGGTGGGGGAGATTGAAGCGCTCCTGCATCTTGGCGAGTGCCCCCGAAGCAGTACTGGAATTTCTACAATGTTTGGACACTCGACGCACCTTCAACAGCAGATCGGGCACGCCTGGGTATGTCCTCAGGAACCGCTGAACTACTAGGTTCATCACGTGCGCCAGGCAAGGGATGTGTGTCAGCTTAGCCAACCTTAAAGCGCGAATGAGATTACTCCCATTATCACACACAACCATGCCCGGTTTCAGGTCCAGCGGTGCCAGCCACAAATCCGTCTGTTCCTTTATTCCCCTCCAAATTTCCTCCCCTGTGTGCTGCTTATCCCCAAGGCAGATTAGCTTCAGCAACGCTTGCTGACGCATGCCAACAGCTGTGCTGCACTGCTTCCACGATCCTACTGCTGCTGGGTTAGCGTTTCCGGATGAGGTACAGCTTTGAGATGCGTTGGAGGAGAAGGAGTCAGAGAGGTAGGTGCTGCTGTTGTTATCCAGTGGGAGGGACGGCGGTGCAGCTGTTTGTGGCGTGGGCAACACCCGTGCCGTAGCAGGTGAGGAATCGCTGCCAGGCTCCACAAGGTTCACCCAGTGCGCGGTAAGGGAGATGTATCGACCCTGGCCGAACGCACTCGTCCAGGTGTCAGTGGTGAGGTGAACCTTGCAGGCAACGGCATTCTTCAAGCTTCGGGTTATTTTGCTGACCACGTGCTCATGCAACTCAGGCACTGCAGAGCGTGCAAAGTGGTAGCGGCTGGGAACCACGTAACGTGGGATGGCCACTGACATCATGCCCTTGAAGCTGTTTGTCTCCACCAATCGATATGGCAGCATTTCGCAGGCCAGAAGCTTGGCTATGCTGGCTGTTACTGCCACGGCCCGGGGGTCATTTGCTGGCAATTTCCTCTTGCGCTCAAACATCTCCGACACAGACAACTGAACCGTAGCGCTGCACACGGAAGGGCTGTTGGTTGTTGTGTTTGATGAACACTGGGAGACCTCAAGAGCACTACTCCGGAAAGTGACAGTGTCAGCGTCGTCTGATGTTTGTGAATGTTGTGAACCACGCAATGGCTGGGCTACTGCTGCTGCTGAGGCGGGTCTGGTGAACCCAAGGGAGGCAGTGTTGTTTCTGGTACCCTGTCCTGACGCGTTTGCCCAAAGAGTGGGATGTTTGGATAGCATGTGACGGCTCATGCTGGTGGTGGAGAGGTTGTTAATATTTTTCCCCCTGCTCAGGCGGGTCTTGCACACCTTGCAAATCGCCATGGTAACATCCTCAGTGCAGTCTTCAAAGAAAGCCCAGACTTTGGAGCACCTGCCTCCTTGCTGGCGATTTCTGTTTGCTCCTCTTTTGCCTCTCACTTGAACTTCCACGCTTGTGGTGCCTGAAATTGCGCGCCGCCTACCTTGTGGCACAAGGCGAACTCGTGCAGCAGTGTGTTCTTCAACAGACTCATCTGTGCTGCTGCTACGACGGCGATGTTCTCGTTCACAAACAAAATCTGGGTCTCTGTCCACATTGTCCATACCCTCCTCTTCCATCTCCTCAAACTCGTCATATGTCATTGTGGGCCACCGCCGTGGAGTAGAGCTCCCCACAACAACCTCTGCGCAGCACACTCCAACGTCGTCTTCCAGATCTTGTCGGCCGACCTCCTGCAATTGCAACCCCTCCTGCCCAAATTGCTCTGGGATTTGGGTTTCCGAGTCCTCTTCGGACTCGCCTTGTATTTCAGTGCGCGGTGCATTTCCCACAGTTAACGGTTGTGAATCCAGGCACAACATTTCTGGCTGTTCCTCCATTGACCTTTGAAAGGTGGAAGTTTGTTGGGCTGGGAATAGCTCCTGCGAATACCCCATTGTGTCCTGAGGTAATTCATCGGACTGGTTATCTGGCAGTTGTGTGCGTGGTGTCGCTGCCGGTTGTGTCAGCTTTGTGCCCACTGGCTCCTTGTAACTGGCTGAGGACTCGGACCTCGTGCGTGATGTGCTGGTGCTGCTTAACCCACTGCTGGACGCTTGAGAGGTCATCCAAGTAATTATCTGGTCCTGTTCTTTTGGATTTGTGAGGGTTGTTGTCCTGGACAACATGGGCGGTATTGAGTGGGTTTTCTTGGGTGCTCCCCTGTGGCCTGTACGTGAACCGTCAGGGGAAACACCTCTTCCCTTGCCCCTCCCTCTTTCACCGGATTTCTTCCTCATTTCACTTATCCTTACAGTACACGCTGACTGGCAGCAGTACAGTGGCAGTACAGAAATGCTATACAGTACCACTATTCCCAGCAGCGACACAGAGCACAATGCTATACAGTGACGGGTGAGCGGTGTACCACTATTCCCAGCAGACACAGAACAGTACACAGAATGCTATATAGTGTGGCTGAACGAGCGGTGTACCACTATTCCCAGCAGACACAGAACAGTACACAGAATGCTATATAGTGTGGCTGAACGAGCGGTGTACTACTGTTCCCAGCAGACACAGAACAGTACACAGAATGCTATATAGTGTGGCTGAACGAGCGGTGTACTACTGTTCCCAGCAGACACAGAACAGTACACAGAATGCTATATAGTGTGGCTGAACGAGCGGTGTACCACTATTCCCAGCAGACACAGAACAGTACACAGAATGCTATATAGTGTGGCTGAACGAGCGGTGTACTACTGTTCCCAGCAGACACAGAACAGTACACAGAATGCTATATAGTGTGGCTGAACGAGCGGTGTACTACTGTTCCCAGCAGACACAGAACAGTACACAGAATGCTATATAGTGTGGCTGAACGAGCGGTGTACTACTGTTCCCAGCAGACACAGAACAGTACACAGAATGCTATATAGTGTGGCTGAACGAGCGGTGTACTACTGTTCCCAGCAGACACAGAACAGTACACAGAATGCTATATAGTGTGGCTGAACGAGCGGTGTACCACTATTCCCAGCAGACACAGAACAGTACACAGAATGCTATATAGTGTGGCTGAACGAGCGGTGTACTACTGTTCCCAGCAGACACAGAACAGTACACAGAATGCTATATAGTGTGGCTGAACGAGCGGTGTACCACTATTCCCAGCAGACACAGAACAGTACACAGAATGCTATATAGTGTGGCTGAACGAGCGGTGTACTACTGTTCCCAGCAGACACAGAACAGTACACAGAATGCTATATAGTGTGGCTGAACGAGCGGTGTACCACTGTTCCCAGCAGACACAGAACAGTACACAGAATGCTATATAGTGTGGCTGAACGAGCGGTGTATTACTGTTCCCAGCAGACACAGAACAGTACACAGAATGCTATATAGTGTGGCTGAACGAGCGGTGTACTACTGTTCCCAGCAGACACAGAACAGTACACAGAATGCTATATAGTGTGGCTGAACGAGCGGTGTACTACTGTTCCCAGCAGACACAGAACAGTACACAGAATGCTATATAGTGTGGCTGAACGAGCGGTGTACTACTGTTCCCAGCAGAATCAGAGTGGCAGTAAACAATGGTATATAGTCTGGCTGAGCGGTGTACACAGAGTGTCAGTAAACAATGGTATATAGTCTGGCTGAGCGGTGTACACACAATGCTATATAGTCTGCTATATAGTGTCAGTAAACAATGGTATATAGTCTGGCTGAACGAGCGGTGTACTACTGTTCCCAGCAGACACAGAACAGTACACAGAATGCTATATAGTGTGGCTGAACGAGCGGTGTACCACTGTTCCCAGCAGACACAGAACAGTACACAGAATGCTATATAGTGTGGCTGAACGAGCGGTGTACCACTGTTCCCAGCAGACACAGAACAGTACACAGAATGCTATATAGTGTGGCTGAACGAGCGGTGTACTACTGTTCCCAGCAGACACAGAACAGTACACAGAATGCTATATAGTGTGGCTGAACGAGCGGTGTACTACTGTTCCCAGCAGACACAGAACAGTACACAGAATGCTATATAGTGTGGCTGAACGAGCGGTGTACTACTGTTCCCAGCAGACACAGAACAGTACACAGAATGCTATATAGTGTGGCTGAACGAGCGGTGTACTACTGTTCCCAGCAGACACAGAACAGTACACAGAATGCTATATAGTGTGGCTGAACGAGCGGTGTACTACTGTTCCCAGCAGACACAGAACAGTACACAGAATGCTATATAGTGTGGCTGAACGAGCGGTGTACTACTGTTCCCAGCAGACACAGAACAGTACACAGAATGCTATATAGTGTGGCTGAACGAGCGGTGTACTACTGTTCCCAGCAGCGACACACAATGACTGGGGGGGACCCTGGCTAGCGTGGCTGGAGCGCGAACTACCCTGCCTGCCTACCCAAAGCTAAACCCACAGACAAATGGCGGAGATATGACGTGGTTCGGGTATTTATTTACCCGAACCACGTGACAGTTCGGCCAATCAGAGCGCGTTCGGGTCCGAACCACGTGACCCGTTCGGCCAATCACAGCGCTAGCCGAATGTTCGGGGAACGTTCGGCCATGCGCTCTTAGTTCGGCCATATGGCCGAACGGTTTGGCCGAGCACCGTCAGGTGTTCGGCCGAACTCGAACATCACCCGAACAGGGTGATGTTCTGCAGAACCCGAACAGTGGCGAACACTGTTCGCCCAACACTAGTTACAGCACAATATATGTAATATATACAATTTATTAAATTATATATATTTAAACAAAGAGGGGTCTAGGGGTTAGAGATAGGGATAGGGAGAGATCTGTGTGAGCCTACAGTTTGGTATAATTACAGTAAAATATCTGTAAAACCTACCATTGCATTGCTATGCTTAATACAAGTGTAAATATTGTTTTTGTTATAGACGATATTTGACGTTTCTTTTCAGAATTCGTTCATTGTTATAGACGGTATTTTGCCATTTTATTTCCATTTATTTAACCTATTTAGCACTAAATTTTTGTTTACAACCCCTTAAAAGAAAAATATGGTTTTGCATTAAAACTTAAAATTTCGGCTATACCCCACGCCCTTTTTTCCTGGCGACCTTTTTTGATACACGCTGTGCTCCCAGCTCCTGCCATACTCCTTTGTGCAGGAGGGGAGTGACATCAGAAGGCTCCTGCAGTACGGGATCCCGGAGTGGCAAATCCCCAGTCGCCACTACTTCTCCCGCACGGCAATCCCAGCACTGCCCCGGTTTGCAATGGCGAACGTGGGCCGCGCACTCGATCACACCGTGAGTAAGCGGATCCACGTCACCATGGATTCATGAAGCAGCTGTTTTGGGCCAGACCGCTACCTGTCCTTCATGGCCCACTAGGTCAGCCTAGTAGAATGTGTCCGAGAAAGCAGCAGGTCCATCCTCGGGCGCATCAGCAGCAGCAGCACCAGTCGCCCACTATGTGGTGCCACCAGTGCTGCTCGGATACCCCTTTTCAAAATCCGGATCCGATTCGGATCCGGATACCCAGATATCCGATCCGGGTCGGATATCCGATTTCAAAATTTTCTAATCCGGATCGGATATCTGACCTCAGTATCCGGGGTATCTGGTCGGATTCGGATATCTGAATAGAAAAAATGGAAGTGGCCTTTAAACTGCTTTAAAAACGTTTTTTAAGGGTAAATGAGGCATGTATCATCATTATTTTTTAAAGGTGAACACTAATTGATGATGTGGGGACTTAAAATCCCCCCTCCCCCCCAAAAAAAGGCTGCCAATTAACATCAGGCCTAGGTTCCAGACAGCGGTCGTGCAGCCCACCTTGTGTTCAAAGTCAAACCGCACAACTGGGACATGACAGTTTTCAGCCAAGACACCTCCAAAAAATTATGCAGCAATTGTGTTTTGGGTTAAATATAGGTGGTATCAGCGGCCTGTGGCACCCTGGCGGTGGGAGCTGCACAGGCAGCAGGAGTAGGGCAAGGCAGCAGCAACAGGTGTAACGTGTGCCAGGAGCATGTCACATGGCACTTGGCATGTGTCATGTGGCACTTGGCACGAGCCACGTGGCACTTGGCACGTGTCACTTGGCACTTGTCACATGGCACTTGCCAAATGCCATGTGACACGTGCCAAGTGCCACATGACACGTGCTTAGTGCCACGTGACATGTGCCAAATGCAAAAAATGTGAGTCTGTCCATGGACTTTGTGGACAGACGAGAGCGCTTCTCTGTGACCACGCCTCCGGCCACACTGAAGCACCTCTCGGACAGCACGCTGGAAGGGGGGCAAGACAGGACTTCCAGGACGTACTGTCCTCACTCCAGATCTGCAACCGCTCGACCCAGGACTCCAAGGGGTCCACAGGCTCCTCGCCAGTGTCAAGCCCACTGAAGGACCCCATGTAGTCGGCCACCATCCAGGTCAGGCGCTGGCTGCGACTTTGAGAGGAGGATGCTGTTGCACGCACCTCCTCTTCCGGCTGCTCTACCATCATGCAGAGTGCTTTTGTCAAGGACAGCAGGTCTCCTGGGCACCTGATGCTGCTGCTGCTGGCTTCAAGCATCGGCTGCTGTGCTGGCTGGACAGGGACAGAGGGGGTGAAAGGCTGGGGGAAGGCTTCCTCCAACCGCTGAACGAGGATCTCCTGCAACTCCCTTGTTCACTGCTCAGGGTCTCCAGCAGGCAGGAACTGAGCCACCTTCCCCTTCAGCCATGGGTCCAGGATCATGCTGATGCAGGCGTCCTCCCGAGCTTGCATCTGCTTCACCCTGGGGTCTGTGCGCAGGCACCCTAGCATGTGCACTGCCATGGTGAACAGGGTGGTCCATCCAGCAGAGACATCAGGGTCAGTGGCCTCAAGTTCGCTGTCCTCCTCCTCTGGTCCCTGAGCTGTGGACAGTCCTGTCTTGCCCCCCTTTTTAGTGCGGCCGGAGGCGTGGTCACGGACAGTGATGCTCATCCAAGCTAGGATATCCGAGATACTCGGATATCCTAGCTCTTTTTTCACTATTCGAGCTCGAATACCGAGCTCGAATTGTATTAGCTATCTGGGCTGTGCTATCCAAGCGCATTCGGATAGCAATCAGCTATCCGGATATATCCGAGCTATACGAGCTCGAATACGGAGCTCGGATAGCGTCATCAGCGGGTGACGTTACCTCGAGTCCTCACAATGGCTGCAGTCAGAGGGCTCCCAGCCCTCTGACTGCAGCCAATCACAGAGGCGGAGCCTGGCCAAGCCCCCCTCTATAAATAGCGGGCGCCATGTTGCCTCACTTGTCCTGCTTGTGACTTACTGACTGACTGTACTGAGAAACTGCTCCAGTGCTTTTTGTCTGTGCAAGTAGTGCATTTATTGTTCAATACACCAAGCGTTTTTACACTCCAACACTTGATATTCACCTGTATTGTTTTGTATTGTAGATAGATTGTATTTTAGGCAGTTTAGTTTGTGTGATTAGGGACTAGGGAGGGAGACTGTCACTGGTGCTGCTGCAGCAGCTAGGCCCTGTGCCTAGGCAAGGCAGCCTGCCCTGCTCTGTGCTCTAGTCTCTAGTTACCTGTGCTCTCACCTGTCCTATTCTACTGTACTACTTCTGTGTTAGATAGATTATTGTACTATTTTGTAGTTAGCAATGCCCAGCTTTACTGCTATACCTGTCCTGTATCTGCTCTCTGTAATCTAGTCACACCTGTTCTATTGTTTAGCTGGATTCTTCTATTGTTTAGTTAGTATTGTAGTGTACTCTAGTCTGTGTATCGGGACCGTTCGTCACCGCGTTACCTAAGGTCTTTGTGTGCGCTGTGCACGTCTGCGCTGTCCGCACCCTCTCGTTAGTGCTACACCCGTCCTATTGTTTATATTACTTGTATTGTGTATTCGCTGAATTGTACTGTACTGTAGTCTGTGTATAGGGACACCGTCAAACAGCGTCAGCTAGGGTCTTTGTGTGCGCACTGCGCACTCTCTCGTTAGCGCTACACTGATCTCTGCTGTAGAGTACACCTGTCAGTCACCTCACACACCCACCACCACCAGTCCCACCCTATTAAAGTACTCCACTTGTCCCACCCGCCTTTACATACGTAACTTTTTTTTTTCATTTGCATAATCTTAAAAATATACAATGTCTGGCACTGGCAGCCGCGGTTTGGGCAGGGGCAGCAAGGGCAGCAAGGGCATCGGCAAGAGAGGAGGTCATGGCAGCCGCGCCACCACCACCACCATGCGCAGTTCTGCGTCTGCACTAGTGGCTATTCCGCCATTAGCCACTGGCCGTGGACGCCTTGGCCGCCCAACAGCTGGGAGTCACGCTGCAGCATGTGGTGCAGATGTTCCTCCCACTGCCAGGTCGTAGCCGTCCTATTGAGGAGAAGGTCGCAGACTCTGTGGTGGAACTGAAAGTGGATGAGCAGGCCACCATTAGTTCTGGAACCGAGTCCTCCACCCCCGCCACCACTCCTGTTCGCAAGAGCAGCAGCAGCCGCCCAGCACTGCCTGGGGAGGAGGAGGAGGAGGAGTGCAGTTCTCCAGCCCCAGCGGGCAACACCAGCACCCTGTCACTCAGCACCTTCTTATCCCCAAGCACAGCGAGGGTATGGAGTGCTGTTGTGGCAGAATTGGAGGAGGAAGAAATGCTGATGGGCACTTTGGGGGATGATGCTTTGGACAGTCAGACAGTGGTGAGTGTCCATCAGCCCATGCATGCAGAAGGGGAGTTTGCGGGGTCATCCCAGCAGGACATGTTTGCGGAGGGGGAGGATGATGATGACAGGGTGAAGGACTGAGACTGGGTGGCAGATCCTGGGGATGTCATCAGCTCTGAGGAGAAGGAGGAGGATGCGTCTGCGGGCCTTGCTAGAAGGATCAGCATCGCAGACATAGGCAGGATCAGAAGTGGGCGTGGTATGCAGGCCACACAGCGTGCTGATCCGGAGAGTTCTGCCAGTGCCACCAGACGCACCAAGAAACCCCCCCAACCACCACAGGGAGACCAGCGGCAGAAGCACCTTCGAGCCGAAGGGGAAACTTCACCTCCCCAATTTGGAATTTTTTCAGCCTGCCATATGTGGATTGCAAGTATGCCACCTGTAACCAGTGCCGCCAGCAGCTCAGCAGAGGGAAGGACCCTCTGCGTACGGCACCACCTCTCTGGTGACCCATCTGGCAGGGAAACACTTTCATGAGCATGAGGAGTTCATGAAGTTGAAGGAAGCTGGCAGTGGCAGACCCGCCACCACTGCGAAGCCGTCGGCAGCAGCCACCCGCCCTCCTCCACCTCCTCCAGCAGCACCAGCAGGAGTGCATCAGAAACGCACTGCTCCTCCTCCCTCTGCCACTCCTGCCGCCGACACTGAGGCCTGTTCTGGCAGCCAGTCCTCAGTGGCCTCCTCTGCTCCCTACAGTGATTCCCGTGCCAGCAAAAGGCGTCAGCGACACCTCCCGGGGGTGGTCAGGGTTCTGCCTCCCAGCAGCCGTTGTGTGCCTCAGCTGAACGGCTTGCTGGCACGGGCCATGTGCTCCCAACTCCTGCCTTACTCCCTTGTGCAGGAGGGGAGCGACATGCGTGCGCTCCTGATGTATGCAGCCCCCGATTGGCCAATCCCCAGCCGTCATTTTTTTGCACGCACGGCCATCCCTGCACTTCACCGCTCTGTGATGGCCAATGTCGGGAGAGGGCTGGAACACGCGGTGGGTCAACGGGTCCACGTCACCATGGACTCATGGAGAAGCCGGTTTGGGACAGGCTGCTATCTGTCCTTCACTGCGCATTGGGTCAGCTTGGTGGAAGGGGGTGAGGAGGGGGGAGCAGCATCGGGCACTGTCAGAGCAGCAGCAGCAGCAACAACGTAGTGGGTGGTGCCTCCATGCAGGGTCAGCGGAATTGCAGCAGGTTCCTCTGATCCGCTTCCATCCTCCGGCACACCAGCCCAAACCCCCGCCTCAGCAGCAGCGTGAAGCCCCGCCACTGCCAAGCGCTGCTGGAATTGGTCAGCCTGGGGAAGACCAAACTGACGGCGAACCACGTCCTGGCCAAACTCTGAGAGCAGGAGAGGAATTGGATGACCCCCAGAGGCCTCAGAGTCGGAGAGGTGGTGTCTGACAATGGGCAAACCTGGTTGCTGCAATCAGCAGGGGAGACCTGACCCACATCCCCTGCCTGGCGCACATCCTGAACCTGGTAGTCCAAAAGTTCCTGCGGATCTACCAGGGGATGGACCGACTCCTTGAGGCGGCAAGGAAGGTTGTGTGTCATTTCTGGCACTCGGCTGCAGCCGTAGCGAGCCTGGAAGAGGTGCAGAAGGAGCTTCACCTGCCACAGCACCGGCTCATGATCGATGTTCCAACTCGCTGGAACTCCACCCTGGCGATGTTGGAGTGTCTGGTTGAACAGAGGCAGACTGTCAGCCAGTACGTTGCACGAGCAACAGTTGCCGCCATCACTGCAACTGGGCGTGCCGCCACCAACCTCCCATCCATCATCTCCACGGAGGACTGGGGACACATGCAGCAGGTGTGCTCAGTGCTGGCACCCTTCCTGCAGGCCACCAACATGGTAAGCAAGGACCATGCAATGGTGTGCGAGTGGGTCCCCATGGTGTGTGTGCTGGACAGGGCCCTGTATGCACTGCTGGAAGAGGGAGCAGCAGCCTTGGACAAGCAGGAGCTGCAGGCAGCTTCACAGGCCACCTCTGAGGAGGAGGGCTTGGAGTTGGTGGAGGTCCCTGACCTTGCTGCTGATGAGGGGGAGCAGCAGAGCGCAGCTGGAGTGGTGCGGGGGTGGAGAGAGGATGAGGTGGAGGAGGCAGAGGATGAGGAGGACAGCACTGTCGGCTCTGGGGCTGCCAATGATGTGCCAGCAGACGTGGCCAGACTCTTCCCAATGGCAGCGCACATGCTGAGGTGCCTGGGGAAGGACCCAAGGGTCATCCAGATGAAGCAGAGGGAGGACATCTGGATCTGCATGATGCTGGACCCACGTCTGAAGGGGAAGCTCAGCCAGTTCCTGCCTGCAGGAGGAGACCGTGCGCAACAAAGGATGGATTTTCAGCTGTCCCTTGTTGAGTGCTTGGAGGAAGCCTTCCCTCAGCCATCCACCCCCACTGTCCAGCCAACACAGAGGCAGCAGCAGGTGCCTGCATCCACCAGCAGCAAGCCCACGCGCACCACAGACCTGCTGTCTCTGACCAACGAGCTCTACATGAGTGTAGAGCTGCCAGGGACTAGAGAGGAGGTGCCTGCAGCAGCATCCTTCTCCAGTCACAGACAGCGCTTGACCCGCATGGTGGCTGACTACATGGGGTCCTTCAGCGGGCTTGAAAGTGTTGCCCCTGTTGATCCCATGGAGTATTGGGTCAAGCACCTGCCAATCTGGAGCGAGCTTGCGCAGTACGCCCTGGAAGTGCTCTCCTGCCCCCCTTCCAGCATACTGTCAGAGCGTTGCTTCAGTGCAGCCGGTGGAGTCGTCACTGAGAAGCAATCTCATCTGTCTCACAAGTCTGTGGACAGACTGACGTTTCTCAAAATGAACCAGGCTTGGGTGGAAGGCTAATTCCTGGCCCCTGTTGTCGGCGAGAGGGGGACATGAAGTGGCACACACACATTACACCTGCTGCTGCTGCTGTATTTCTTCCTGCTGTCTGTGTCTCCACTGCCAGGGAACACATTAAAAGGTGCTGCTGCTCATGCGCCACCAGCTATTTATGCTCACAAATAGCTGCATTATTTTGAAATAAAAACAATAATTAAATTATTTTAGAGGTGTCTGGGTTGAAAACTGTGCTGTCCCAATTGTGTATTGGACACAATGTGGGCTTCACGACCGCTGTCTGGAACCTCATGGTGTTTATTTACAGCCCTGGAACCACCGCTAGGACGCCAGGGCCTATTATGTCTCGCTGCCTGCCCTCCTGCCTGCTGCCAGTCTGCCACACACTCAACCTCCTCACGCTGCCTGCTGCTGTATTTCCTCCTGCTGTCTGTATGTTTCCACTGCCAGGGAACACATTACAAGGTGCTGCTGCCCATGCGCCACCAGCTATTTACGCTCACAAATAGCTGCATTATTTTGAAAAAAAACAACAACAATTAAATTATTTTAGAGGTGTCCGGGTTGAAAACTGTGCTGTCCCAATTGTGTATTGGACACAATGTGTGCTTCACGTCCGCTGTCTGGAACCTCATGGTGTTTATTTAAGGCCCTGGAACCACCACTAGGACCTCGGGCCTATTATGTCCCGCTGCCTGCCCTCCTGCCTGCTGCCAGTCTGCCACACACTCAACCTTCTCACGCTGCCTGCTGCTGTATTTCCTCCTGCTGTCTGTATGTTTCCACTGCCAGGGAACACATTACAAGGTGCTGCTGCCCATGCGCCACCAGCTATTTACGCTCACAAATAGCTGCATTATTTTGAAAAAAAAATATTTTAGAGGTGTCCGGGTTGAAAACTGTGCTGTCCCAATTGTGTATTGGACACAATGTGGGCTTCACGACCGCTGTCTGGAACCTCATGATGTTCATTTACGGCCCTGGTACCACCGCTAGGAACCAGGGCCTATTATGTCAGTCACATCACATTGCCTGACACACACTACTCCTCCTCCTGTAGCTGCATTGAGCTTCTGCTGTCTGTGTGCTGCTACCAATGCCAGGGAGAACAGAAGAAGAACTATTTTCTGCTGCCACCCACTCTCCTACCAGCTATTACCACACTACAATAGCTGCAACTACTTCTTCCTCCTGCTGATGTCTGTGTTTTACCACCGCCAGGGTACACAGAAAAAGGCGCTGTGGCTTGCAATGTGCCACTAGTACCTATTATGCCATCAACACAAATATAACTATGGTGTTATTAAAATAAATTATTTTCCACAAATGAAGTATAAAAAAAATATTACAAAAGAAAGGAAAACCAAGACACATAATATAATGATAGAGAAGAAGAGGAAGAAGAAGAAGAAGAAGAAGATTTAGAAGAAGAAGATATAGAAGAAGAAGATATAGAAGAAGAAGATATAGAAGAAGAAGAAGATATAGAAGAAGAAGATATCGAAGAAGAAGAAGAAGAAGATATAGAAGAAGAAGATATAGAAGAAGAAGATGAAGAAGATATAGAAGAAGAAGATATAGAAGAAGAAGATATAGAAGAAGAAGAAGATATAGAAGAAGAAGAAGAAGATATAGAAGAAGAAAAAGATAATTGAAGATACAAGAAGTAGAAGATGAAGAAGATTCGAGTAGAAGAAGATATAGAAGAAGAAGAAAAAGAAGAAGATATAGAAGAAGAAGAAGATATAGAAGAAGAAGATGAAGACGACGTAAATGAAGACTTCCAACTTACAACCATTTTGGACACACCTTCTCATGCAAACACTTTTCATGAAGTTTATTTACTATTTTTGATACCTTTTTTATAACTACTACATCACCACATAATCACTTGATGTTTTTCTTCATAAAAAAGGTGGTTTCATGCATCATTGACCTCCAATACAAGTTTTAAAAGCTATTTAAGGCCAGCTCGAATATTTTACTCGAATACAGACTCGGATAGTGACGTCGGATATCCGAGTTCGAATCGGATATTCGATTAACTCGAATATCGAACTTCGAGTGAATTCGGATAGTTTACTATCCGAATTCGACCAAACTCGAATATGATAATGAGGTATCCGATCAACACTGGTCACGGAGAAGCGTCCTTGTCTGTCCACAGAGTCCATGGACAGACTCACATTTTTGAAGATCAACCAGGCCTGGATTGAAGGCACGTTCCAGGCACCTGTTGTCGGCGAGAGGA
This sequence comes from Hyperolius riggenbachi, assembly GCF_040937935.1. Lineage (NCBI taxonomy): Eukaryota > Metazoa > Chordata > Amphibia > Anura > Hyperoliidae > Hyperolius > Hyperolius riggenbachi. The sequence continues at coordinate 156,190,724 of NC_090652.1, read as the reverse complement.
GGACATGAGGTGCCTGGGAATTATTTTTTCGCAACATCAACCTTCATTCCCCTGCTAATTTGGCCTGGTTTTTCTGTAGGTGCTGTGGTACCACCGCTAGGGACCTGTAACGATTGTGGAATTCTCTCCGTGATCAGCGCACAAGACGTGCGCTGACACTGCGGAAATCCTCCACAAGCGTATAATTTGAGGGAACCCAGCAAAAGGTGCAATGCACCTGTAGAGGGAAATTCCTGTCGGCAGGTGGAGCTGTGGAGTGCAGAGGAATAGTGGTGCTCAAATACCCCTTTTTAAAATTCGAGTTTGGTCGAATTCGAATAGTAAATTATTCGAGGTCAGTCGAATATTCGAGTCGAATAATTTTTACTATTCGATTCGACCTCGGACTTCGAGCTCACTATTCGAGTCGGTATTCGAGCTCACTATTCGAGCTGACTATTCGAATTGGCCTTAAATAGCTTCCAACACTTGTTTTGAGGGTGAATGATGCAAGAAACATCTTTTTTTCCAAGTAACAACAGCAAGTGATTATGTGGGGATGTTCCTTTAAAAAAAAATGTGGAAAGAGAAGTTGTGTCCTTAATTTTGTTCAGTAGTGTTACTGTATATACTTGTTCTTCTTCTTCTTTATCTTTCTTCTTCTTCTTCTAGATCTTCTTCTTCTATATCTTCTTCTTCTTCTTCTATATTGTCTTCTTCTTCTTCTTCTTCTTCTTCATCATCTTCTTCTTCTTCTTCATCATCTTCTTCTTCTTCTTCTTCATCATCTTCTTCTTCTTCTTCATCATCTTCTTCTTCATCTTCATCTTCTTCATCTTCTTCTTCTTCTTCATCTTCATCTTCTTCATCTTCTTCTTCTTCATCTTCTTCTTCTTCTTCATCTTCTTCTTCTTCTTCTTCTTCATCTTCTTCTTCTTCTTCTTCATCTTCTTCTTCTTCTTCTTCTTCATCTTCTTCATCATCTTCTTCATCTTCTTCTTCTTCTTCTTCATCTTCTTCTTCTTCATCTTCTTCTTCTTCATCTTCTTCATCTTCTTCTTCTTTTTCATCTTCTTCTTCTTCATCATCTTCTTCATCTTCTTCTTCATCTTCTTCTTCATCTTCATCTTCTCCTTCTCCTTCTTTTTCAATATCGTCTTCTTCTTCTTCACGTATTTCTCTTTTCAATTTTTTTTTAAAGAAATGCAGCTATTTTTGAGCGTAACAAATAGCTGGTGGGCGCACGCATGTTGGAAGCGCCATTGTATGTGCTCCCTGGCAGTGGAAACACAAAGACAGCAGGAGGTAAATTCAGCAGCAGGAGGAGGAGGATGAGTGTGTGGCAGCAGGCAGTCAATGAGGCAGGCAGCTCGCCGTGACATAATAGCCCTGGTACCTAGCGGTGATACCAGGGCTGTAAATAAACACAACAGGAGGTCCCAGACAGCGGTCGTGCAGCCCACATTGTGTCCAATACACAACTGGGACAACACAGTTTTCAACCCGGGCACCTCAGAAAAATTAAACCTTTTTTTTTTTTTAATGGTTTGTTTGGTTTTGGTTTTGCAACCAATATAGCTATTGTTTGACGTAATAGCTGGTGGCAGAGTGGCAGCAGAAGGCAATTCTGTGTACCCTGGCAGTGGGAAACACAGACAGACAGCAACAGCAGCAGGAGGAATGGAGGAGTAATGTGAGCAGCTATTGTTTGACGTAATAGCTGGTGGCAGAGTGGCAGCAGAAGGTAAATCATCTGTGTAGTGTACCCTGGCAGTGGGAAACACAGACAGACAGCAGCAGCAGCAGCAGGAGGAGGTATGGAGGAGTAGTGTGAGTGTGGCAGCAGGTAGGCAGCGTGACATAATAGCCCTGGTACCTAGCGGTGATACCAGGGCTGTAAATAAACACAACAGGAGGTCCCAGACAGCGGTCGTGCAGCCCACATTGTGTCCAATACACAACTGGGACAACACAGTTTTCAACCCGGGCACCTCAGAAAAATTAAACCTTTTTTTTTTTTTTTTAATGGTTTGTTTGGTTTTGGTTTTGCAACCAATATAGCTATTGTTTGACGTAACAGCTGGTGGCAGAGTGGCAGCAGAAGGTAAATCATCCGTGTACCCTGGCAGTGGGAAACACAGACAGACAGCAGCAGCAGCAGCAGGAGGAGGTATGGAGGAGCAGTGTGAGTGTGGCAGCAGGTAGGCAGCGTGACATAATAGCCCTGGTACCTAGCGGTGATACCAGGGCTGTAAATAAACACAACAGGAGGTCCCAGACAGCGGTCGTGCAGCCCACATTGTGTCCAATACACAACTGGGACAACACAGTTTTCAACCCGGGCACCTCAGAAAAATTAAACCTTTTTTTTTTTTTAATGGTTTGTTTGGTTTTGGTTTTGCAACCAATATAGCTATTGTTTGACGTAATAGCTGGTGGCAGAGTGGCAGCAGAAGGTAAATCATCTGTGTACCCTGGCAGTGGGAAACACAGACAGACAGCAGCAGCAGGAGGAGGTATGGAGGAGCAGTGTGAGTGTGGCAGCAGGTAGGCAGCGTGACATAATAGCCCTGGTACCTAGCGGTGATACCAGGGCTGTAAATAAACACAACAGGAGGTCCCAGACAGCGGTCGTGGAGCCCACATTGTGTCCAATACACAACTGGAACAACACAGTTTTCAACCCGGGCACCTCAGAAAAATTAAACCTTTTTTTTTTTTTATGGTTTTTTGGTTTTTGGTTTTACAACCAATATAGCTATTGTTTGACGTAATAGCTGGTGGCAGAGTGGCAGCAGAAGAAGGTAATTCTGTGTACCCTGGCAGTGGGAAACACAGACAGACAGCAGCAGCAGGAGGAGGAATGGAGGAGTAGGCGAGCAGCTATTGTTTGACGTAATAGCTGGTGGCAGAGTGGCAGCAGAAGGTAAATCATCTGTGTACCCTGGCAGTGGGAAACACAGACAGACAGCAGCAGCAGCAGCAGGAGGAGGTATGGAGGAGCAGTGTGAGTGTGGCAGCAGGTAGGCAGCGTGACATAATAGCCCTGGTACCTAGCGGTGATACCAGGGCTGTAAATAAACACAACAGGAGGTCCCAGACAGCGGTAGTGCAGCCCACATTGTGTCCAATACACAACTGGAACAACACAGTTTTCAACCCGGGCACCTCAGAAAAATTAAACCTTTTTTTTTTTAATGGTTTGTTTGGTTTTGGTTTTGCAACCAATATAGCTATTGTTTGACGTAATAGCTGGTGGCAGAGTGGCAGCAGAAGAAGGTAATTCTGTGTACCCTGGCAGTGGGAAACACAGACAGACAGCAGAAGGGCAGTACACAGCAGCCCACTGTAGGTGTAAAATGTGTGGCTGCAGGCGACGTAATAGTCAAAGTGAACCAGGCTGGCTTAGTGAGCAGGAGCCAGGAGGTGGTAAAGGGTGGTAAGGCACATTAACGATGGTTCCGGCAGCCAGTTCATGTCCACCTCTCGCCGACAACAGGGGCCAGGAACTCGCCTTCCACCCACGCCTGGTTCATCTTGAGAAACGTCAGTCTGTCCACAGACTTGTGAGACAGACGTGAGCGTTTCTCGGTGACCACGCCACCAGCTGCACTGAAGCAGCGCTCGGACAGCACGCTGGAAGGGGGGCAGGACAGCACTTCCAGGGCGTACTGCGCCAGCTCGCTCCAGATCTCCATGCGCTTGACCCAATACTCCATGGGATCAACAGGGGCATCGCTGTCAAGCCCGCTGTACGACCCCATGTAGTCAGCCACCATGCGGGTCAGGCGCTGGCTGTGACCGGAGGAGGATGCTGCTGCATGCATCTCCTCTCTAGTCACTGCTGCTGGAGCCTCTACAGTCCTGTAGAGCTCGTGGCTGAGAGACAGCAGGTCTGTGGGGCGCTTGCTGCTGCTGGATGCAGGCACCTGCTGCTGCCTCTGTGCTGGCTGCTGGACAGTGGGGGTGGAAGGCTGGGGGAAGGCTTCCTCCAAGCGCTCAACAAGGGCCTGCTGCAAGCTCCTTATTTGTTGCGCTGGGTCTCCTCCTGCAGGCGGCAGGAACTGGCTCAACTTCCCCTTGAGGCGTGGGTCCAACATCATGCTGATCCAGATGTCCTCCCTCTGCTTCATCTGGATCACCCTGGGGTCCCTGCGCAGGCACGTCAGCATGTGCGCTGCCATTGGGAAGAGGCGGGCCACGTCTGCTGGCACATCGACGTCAGTGCTGTCCTCATCCTCCTCCTCTGCCGCCTCATCCTCTCTCCACCCCCGCACCAACTCAGCTGCGCTGTGCTGATCCCCCTCATCAGCAGCCAGGTCAGGGACCTCCACCAAGTCCTCCTCCTCCTCCCCCTCAGAGGTGGACTGCGCAGCTGGTTGCTGCTCCTGCTGGTCCAAGGCTGCCGCTCCCTGTTCCAGCAAAGCATCGAGGGCCCTGTTCAGCAGAGAAACCAGGGGCACCCACTCGCAGACCATAGCATGGTCCCTGCTCACCATGTTTGTGGCCTGCAGGAAGGGAGCCAGCACAAAGCACACCTGCTGCATGTGCCTCCAGTCATCATCGGGGACGATGGACGGGATGTTGCTGGTCTTGTCCCTTCTCTGAGCTGCGGAAACAGTGGCCAGGGCAAGGTACTGGTTGACAGCGTGCCTCTGTTCAACCAGACGCTCCAACATCGCCAGGGTGGAGTTCCAGCGAGTCGGAACGTCAAGGATCAGCCGATGGCGTGGCAGATCCAGCTCCTTTTGCACGTCTTCCAGGCTCGCACAGGCTGCAGCCGAGCGCCGGAAGTGACGCACAACATTCCTTGCCGTTTCCAGCAGTTCGCCCATCCCCTGGTAGGTGCGCAGGAACTTCTGCACCACCAGGTTCAGCACGTGGGCAAGACAGGGGATGTGGGTCAGGTTTCCCCTGTCTATTGCGGCAACCAGATTGGCCCCATTGTCGGCCACCACCTCTCCGACTCTGAGGCCTCTGGGGGTCAGCCAAATCCTCTCCTGCTCCTGGAGTTTGGCCAACACATGGGTTGCCGTCAGCTTGGTCTTCCCAAGGCTGACCAAGTGCAGCAGCGCTTGGCAGTGGCGGGCCTTCACGCTGCTGCTGAGGCGGGGGGTTTGGCCAGGTGTGCCGGAGGATGGCAGAGGATCGGAGGAACCTGCTGCAGTTCCCCTGACCCTGCGGGGTGGCACCACCCACTGTGTTGCTGCTGCTGCTGTGCCCGCTGCTGCTCTCCCATCCTCACCCCCTTCCACCAAGCTGACCCAGTGGACAGTGAAGGACAGGTAGCGGCCTGTCCCGAAGCGGCTGCTCCAGGAGTCCATGGTGACGTGGACCCTTTCACCAACCGCGTGCTCCAGCCCTCGCTCCACATTGGCCATCACAAAGCGGTGCAGTGCAGGAATGGCCTTGTGGGCAAAGAAGTGTCTGCTGGGGAGCTGCCAGTCTGGGGCTGCGCAAGCAAGCAGCGCACGAATGTCGCTCCCCTCCTGCACGAGCGTGTACGGCAGGAGTTGGGAGCACATGGCCCGTGCCAGCAAGCCGTTCAGCTGCCGCACGCGACGGCTGCTGGGAGGCAGAGCCCTAACCACCCCCTGGAAGGACTCGCTCAAAAGGCTCTGGCGTGGCCTTTTGCTGACACGGGAATCAGCAGACACAGCAGAGGAGGCCACTGAGGACTGGCTGCCAGAACAGGCCTCAGTGTCGGCGGCAGGAGTTGCAGAGGGGGGAGGAGCAGTGCGTTTCCGCACTCCTGCTGGTGCTGCTGGAGGAGCAGGAGGGCGGGTGGCTGCTGTTGCTGCTGCTGCTGCTGAAGGCTGTGCAGTGATGGGTGTGGTGCCACTGCCAGCACCAGATGCCTTCAGCCTCTGGAACTCCTCATGCTGGTGGAAATGTTTAGCCGCAAGGTGGTTGATGAGCGAGCTGGTGCTGAACTTTAAGGGGTCTGCACCTCTGCTCAACTTCCGCTGACAGTGGTTGCAAGTGGCGTACTTGCTGTACACAGTGGGCATGGTGAAAAACCGCCAGATTGGTGACAGAAACATCCCCCTACGGCATGGAAGCGCTGCTGCCTGTCTCCCTGTGGTGGTTGGGGGGGGGGCTTGGGTGCGGCTGGTGGTGGTACTGGCTGATGCTGCTGCTGCTGCTGCTGAGCCTGAGACACCAGCAGGCTGTGGGACGCTGCCAATGCTTGCAATGATGCGCCTCCTTGCAAGGCCCACAAGCGCATCCTCCTCCTCCTCCTCAGAGCTGCTGAGGACGACATCCCCTGGAGGTGGTGGCACCCAGTCTCTGTCTGTCACCGGGTCATCATCATCATGCCCCTCATGAAACATGTCCTGCTGGGATGATGACCCCCCAAACTCCTCTCCTGATGCATGGATGGGACGCTTGACTGTCGCCACAGTCTTGCTGTCCAATCCCTCCTCCCCCAAAGTGCCCATCAGCATCTCCTCCTCAAAATCGCCAACAACAGCAGACAATACCCTGATGGTGCCTGGGGTAAAAAGACTGCTGAGTGACAGGTCGGCGACTGATGGTGAACTGGCCTCCTCCCCAGGCCCTGCTGGGCGGCTGCTGCGAACAGGGGTGGTGGTGGTGGTGGTGGTGGTGGTGGTGAGGGTGGAGGCCTCGGATGCAGAGCTGATGGCGGGCTGCTCATCCTCCGTCATGAGTTGCACCACAGTGTCTGCATCCTTTTCCTCAATGGGACGTTTCCGACCCGGCTGGAGGAAAATGGGAGCAGGTGCTACACGCTGCTGCTGCTGTGTCTCTGCAGCGTGAGTTGCAGATGCTCCTGCTGGGCGGCGCCCAAGGCGTCCACGGCCAGTGGCTATGGGAGGAATGTTAGCCACTGACGCTGCTGCTGCTGCGGAACTGTGCATGGTGGCGCGCCCGCGGCCGCGGCTTGCCACAATGCTGCTCCCTCTCCTCCTGATTCCCTTGCTGCCCTTCCCCTTGCCCAAACCGCGCTGGCTGCCACTTCCAGACATCTTCAATGTTTTGGGCGTATAGACAAAAGTTTTTTAAAAGGGCGGGTGAAAAGTGGGGTACTTTAATGGAGTGGGTTGGTTGGTGAGGTGACTGAGTGAGTGTCCCCTAGTACAGTAAGTAAGTAGTAACAGTCAGGAAGTACAACTAGCAGTTACAATAATCAGTAGTAATCACAAGTAAATTTAGTGTGTGTACACTCAGACAGTGAGTGCACGCACGCAGGAGCTAGTAGCCTATGAACACAGTGACTGAGTGTCCTAGACTCCTTGTACAGTAAGAGTAAGTAGTAACAGTAAGTAGAACTAACTAATTACAATAATCAATCAGCGATCAGAAGGAAATGGAGTGTGGGTGTGTGTACACTCAGACAGTGAGTGCATGCACGCAGGAGCTAGTAGCCTATGAACACAGTGACTGAGTGTCCTAGACTCCTAGTACAGTAAGAGTAAGTAGTAACAGTAAGTAGAACTAACTAATTACAATAATCAATCAGCGATCAGAAGGAAATAGAGTGTGGGTGGTGTGTGTACACTCAGACAGTGAGTGCACGCACGCAGGAGCTAGTAGCCTATGGACAGTGACTGAGTGTCCTAGACTCCTAGTACAGTAAGAGTAAGTAGTAACAGTAAGTACAACTAACTAATTACGATAATCAATCAGCGATCAGAAGGAAATAGAGTGTGTGTTGTGTGTGTACACTCAGACAGTGAGTGCACGCACGCAGGAGCTAGTAGCCTATGAACAGTGACTGAGTGTCCTAGACTCCTAGTACAGCAAGAGTAAGTAGTAACAGTAAGTAGAACTAACTAATTACAATAATCAATCAGCGATCAGAAGGAAATGGAGTGTGGGTGTGTGTACACTCAGACAGTGAGTGCACGCACGCAGGAGCTAGTAGCCTATGAACACAGTGACTGAGTGTCCTAGACTCCTAGTACAGTAAGAGTAAGTAGTAACAGTAAGTAGAACTAACTAATTACAATAATCAATCAGCGATCAGAAGGAAATAGAGTGTGTGTGGTGTGTGTACACTCAGACAGTGAGTGCACGCACGCAGGAGCTAGTAGCCTATGGACAGTGACTGAGTGTCCTAGACTCCTAGTACAGTAAGAGTAAGTAGTAACAGTAAGTAGAACTAACTAATTACAATAATCAATCAGCGATCAGAAGGAAATGGAGTGTGGGTGTGTGTACACTCAGACAGTGAGTGCACGCACGCAGGAGCTAGTAGCCTATGAACACAGTGACTGAGTGTCCTAGACTCCTAGTACAGTAAGAGTAAGTAGTAACAGTAAGTAGAACTAACTAATTACAATAATCAATCAGCGATCAGAAGGAAATGGAGTGTGGGTGTGTGTACACTCAGACAGTGAGTGCACGCACGCAGGAGCTAGTAGCCTATGAACACAGTGACTGAGTGTCCTAGACTCCTAGTACAGTAAGAGTAAGTAGTAACAGTAAGTAGAACTAACTAATTACAATAATCAATCAGCGATCAGAAGGAAATAGAGTGTGGGTGGTGTGTGTACACTCAGACAGTGAGTGCACGCACGCAGGAGCTAGTAGCCTATGGACAGTGACTGAGTGTCCTAGACTCCTAGTACAGTAAGAGTAAGTAGTAACAGTAAGTACAACTAACTAATTACGATAATCAATCAGCGATCAGAAGGAAATAGAGTGTGTGTTGTGTGTGTACACTCAGACAGTGAGTGCACGCACGCAGGAGCTAGTAGCCTATGAACACAGTGACTGAGTGTCCTAGACTCCTAGTACAGTAAGAGTAAGTAGTAACAGTAAGTAGAACTAACTAATTACAATAATCAATCAGTGATCAGAAGGAAATGGAGTGTGGGTGTGTGTACACTCAGACAGTGAGTGCACGCACGCAGGAGCTAGTAGCCTATGAACACAGTGACTGAGTGTCCTAGACTCCTAGTACAGTAAGAGTAAGTAGTAACAGTAAGTAGAACTAACTAATTACAATAATCAATCAGCGATCAGAAGGAAATAGAGTGTGTGTTGTGTGTGTACACTCAGACAGTGAGTGCACACACGCAGGAGCTAGTAGCCTATGGACAGTGACTGAGTGTCCTAGACTCCTAGTACAGTAAGAGTAAGTAGTAACAGTAAGTACAACTAACTAATTACGATAATCAATCAGCGATCAGAAGGAAATAGAGTGTGTGTTGTGTGTGTACACTCAGACAGTGAGTGCAGTGCGCACACGCAGGAGCTAGTAGCCTATATGAACAGTGACAGTGAGTGTCCCTACGGGTACAGTAAGAGTAAGTAGTAAGTAAGTACAACTAACTAACAATAATCTATCAGTAATCAGAAGGAAATAGAGTGTGTGTACACACAGACAGTGAGTGAGTGCACACACGCAGGAGCTAGCTAGTAGCCTATAAACAGTGACAGTCAGTGAGTGTCCTACTCCTAGTACAGTATAACTACAATACTATTAGTAAAGGACAGCAGAAATACTGGTATAGATGAGAGAAATAAACAGAGGACAGCTGCCCACAGAGGCAAGGCCCCCCTGAGGCCTAAACCTGTAAGCTTGCAGCAGCTGCCTGTCTCTAATGTAACACACAAGCTACTAACTAAAATACAATGTCTATCTAACTAACAACAATATAGGTGTATATGGCAGGTGTAGGTGAGCAAAAACGCTAGGTAAATAACCACAATAGAGCACTTGCTAAGCCAAAGCACAAAGGAGCAACTCTCTCTCTGTACAAGTCTCAGGCAAGCATGGAAAAACCTAACATGGCGGCCGCTATTTATAGGGTAGGGGCTGGCCAGGGTCCCCCTCTGTGATTGGCTGCCGTCAGAGGGCCTGGGAGCCCTCTGATTGGCTCTAAGGACATCAATCTGGGCTATGACGCTATTCGAGCTCGGTACCGAGCTCGAATAGCGCCGGGTTGCTCGAATAGCTCGAATAGTGAATGGGCTATTCGAGTGTACTCGGATAGCCCATTCGAATAGCTCCAGCTATTCGGAGCTCGAATACCGAGCTCGAATAGCTGAAAAAGAGCTCGAATATTCGAGCTACTCGAATATTCGAGCTCTGCTGAGCACCACTGCAGAGGAACAGCTACTCTGCCCTGCCACATACGCCAGACAGGAATTGCACGAAGGGAAGAAATGCAGGGCAAGATAGCCCTGAAAGAGAGAGATCAAAGCAACAGAGGGTATGTGTGTCCACCAATCCAGTGGCCACCCCGCGACGATGAACACACAACCAGGAAGACAAAGTGAGAAGGCAATCACCAGAGATGGCGATCGCTAACAGCGACACAAGACCGAACAAGCACAGATGAGGAATGTATGTATTTCAACCAATCTAGCCGCCAACCTGTGACGGTGGACACACAACAGAAGAAACCAAGTGAGAACGCAATCGCAAGAGAAGCGATTGCGAAAGAGAATGAGCACAGGGACAGAATGTATGTATGTGCCCCAATCTAGTCACCAACCCGCGACGGTGCACACACAACAGCAGATATGAAGTAGGAACGCAATCGCGAGAGAGGCGATTGCCAGAGGTGACACAAGGCTACAGCAAGGCAGAGCATGAGAGTAGCAAAGGCACAGCAAATCATACAATGAGAAGATAAGGAGAATAACAAACGCTAACTAAACGCGAACACCGCACTCATTCGCAACAGCGAACGCGTTTTCTGTGCGGTCTCCGCGTGATAAGCACAACAGAGACAAGCACGCCTAACTAACCACCGACAGACAAACATGAAACAGAGGATGCGAGCACTTCCTTAACAGTTACCTCACTGAGCCTCCAGCAAGCATTCGTAGCAGACAAGACAGATACACGAAAACAGGAATAAGTGAGAGACACGATCCACTGCTCTTTCCGCCACAGTGAGTGTGATCCAAGTATAGAAACAGAGCAAGCTGCATCCACTGCTCTTTCCACCAGAGCAAGTGCGATCCATATACAGCAAGAGAGTTGCAGACCAGAAGGATCCACAGCACTAGCGCAAGGCGAGTGCGATCCAGGCAAGACAGATCAGAAGGGGCTACCAGTAACAACCGCTGTTCCGGTTAACACCCAGACACACAGAACGATTTCCTGTCGGCCACCGCTGGGACAGGACAATCGTAACAGACAAACAAACAGATATGCAATCCTAACTGCACTAGGGAACCTGCCTAGTGCAGTCCCAGAAATTACTCTAAGCTAAACTTTAACCACTTCGGGACCACAGTCTTTTCGCCCCTTAAGGACCAGAGCCTTTTTCTCCATTCAGACCACTGCAGCTTTCACGGTTTATTGCTCGGTCATAAAACCTACCACCTAAATGAATTTTACCTCCTTTTCTTGTCACTAATACAGCTTTCTTTTGATGCTATTTGATTGCTGCTGCGAGTTTTACTTTTTATTATATTCATCAAAAAAGACATGAATTTTGTCAAAAAAATGACTTTTTTAACTTTCTGTGCTGACATTTTTCAAATAAAGTAAAATTTCCTATACATTTGAGCGCGAAAGTTATTCTGCTACATGTCTTTGATAAAAAAAAAAACATTCAGTGTATATTTATTGGATTGGGTAAAAGTTATAGCGTTTACAAACTATGGTGCCAAAAGTGAATTTTCCCATTTTCAAGCATCTCTGACTTTTCTGCGCACCTGTCATGTTTCATGAGGGGCTAAAATTCCAGGATAGTACAAATACCCCCCAAATGACCCCATTTTGGAAAGAAGACATCCCAAAGTATTCAGTGAGAGGCATGGTGAGTTCATAGAAGATTTTATTTTTTGTCACAAGTTAGCGGAAAATGACAGTTTGTGACAAAAAAAAAAAAAAAAAAAAGTTTCCATTTCTTCTAACTTGCGACAAAAAAAAATGAAATCTGCCACGGACTCACTATGCTCCTCTCTGAATACCTTGAAGTGTCTACTTTCCAGAATGGGGTCATTTGTGGGGTGTGTTTACTGTCCTGGCATTTGGGGGGTGCCTAATTGTAAGCACCCCTGTAAAGCCTAAAGATGCTCATTGGACTTTGGGCCCCTTAGCGCAGTTAGGCCGCAAAAAAGTGCCACACATGTGGTATTGCCGTACTCAGGAAAAGTAGTATAATGTGTTTTGGGGTGTATTTTTACACATACACATGCTGGGTGGGAGAAATATCTCCGTAAATGACAATTTTTTTATTTTTTTTACACACAATTGTCTATTTATAGAGATATTTCTCCCACTCAGCATGGGTATGTGGAAAAATACACCCCAAAACACATTATACTACTTCTCCTGAGTACGGCGATACCACATGTGTGGCACTTTTTTGCACCCTAACTGCGCTAAGGGGCCCAAAGTCCAATGAGTACCTTTAGGATTTCACAGGTCATTTTGAGAAATTTCGTTTCAAGACTACTCCTCACGGTTTAGGGCCCCTAAAATGCCAGGACAGTATAGGAACCCCACAAATTACCCCATTTTAGAAAGAAGACACCCCAAGGTATTCCGTTAGATGTATGGTGAGTTCATAGAAGATTTTTTTTTTTTGTCACAAGTTAGCGGAAATTGATTGTAATTGTTTTTTTTCACAAAGTGTCATTTTCCGCTAACTTGTGACAAAAAATAAAATCTTCTATGAACTCGCCATTCTCCTAACGGAATACCTTGGGGTGTCTTCTTTCTAAAATGGAGTCATTTGTGGGGTTCCTATACTGCCCTGGCATTTTAGGGGCCCTAAACCGTGAGGAGTAGTCTTGAAACCAAATGTGGCAAAATGACCTGTGAAATCCTAAAGGTACTCATTGGACTTTGGGCCCCTTAGCGCACTTAGGGTGCAAAAAAGTGCCACACATGTGGTACCGCCGTACTCAGGAGAAGTAGTATAATGTGTTTTGGGGTGTATTTTTACACATACCCATGCTGGGTGGGAGAAATATCTCTGTAAATGACAATTATTTGATTTTTTTTACACACAATTGTCCATTTACAGAGAGATTTCTCCCACCCAGCATGGGTATGTATAAAAATACACCCCAAAACACATTATACTACTTCTTCTGAGTACGGCGATACCACATGTGTGACACTTTTTTGCAACCTAGGTGCGCTAAGGGGCCTAACGTCCTATTCACAGGTCATTTTGAGGCATTTGGATTCTAGACTACTCCTCACGGTTTAGGGCCCCTAAAATGCCAGGGCAGTATAGGAACCCCACAAGTGACCCCATTTTAGAAAGAAGACACCCCAAGGTATTCTGTTAGGAGTATGGTGAGTTCATAGAAGATTTTTTTTTTGTCACAAGTTAGCGGAAAATGACACTTTGTGAAAAAAAAAACAATACATATCAATTTCCGCTAACTTGTGACAAAAAATAAAATCTTCTATGAACTCATCATACACCTAAAAGAATACCTTGGGGTGTCTTCTTTCTAAAATGGGGTCACTTGTGGGGTTCCTATACTGCCCTGGCATTTTAGGGGCCCTAAACCGTGAGGAGTAGTCTTGAACCCAAATGTCTCAAAATGACCTGTGAAATCCTAAAGGTACTCATTGGACTTTGGGCCCCTTAGCACAGTTAGGCTGCAAAAAAGTGTCACACATGTGGTATCGCCGTACTCAGAAGAAGTAGTATAATGTGTTTTGTGGTGTATTTTTACATATAACCATGCTGGGTGGGAGAAATATCTCTGTAAATGACACATTTTTGATTTTTTTTACACACAATTGTCCATTTACAGAGAGATTTCTCCCACCCAGCATGGGTATGTGTAAAAATACACCACAAAACACATTATACTACTTCTCCTGAGTATGGCGATACCACATGTGTGACACTTTTTTGCAGCCTAGGTGCGCTAAGGGGCCCAACGTCCTATTCACAGGTCATTTTGAGGCATTTGTTTTCTAGACTACTCCTCACGGTTTAGGGCCCCTAAAATGCCAGGGCAGTATAGGAACCCCACAAGTGACCCCATTTTAGAAAGAAGACACCCCAAGGTATTCCGTTAGGGGTATGGTGAGTTCATAGAAGATTTTATTTTTTCTCACAAGTTAGTGAAAAATGACACTTTGTGAAAAAAACAATAACAATCCAATTTCCGCTAACTTTTGACAAAAAATAAAATATTCTATGAACTCATCATACACCTAACAGAATACCTTGGGGTGTCTTCTTTCTAAAATGGGGTCACTTGTGGGGTTCCTATACTGCCCTGGCATTTTACGGGCCCAAAACTGTGAGTAGTCTGGAAACCAAATTTCTCAAAATGACTGTTCAGGGGTATAAGCATCTGCAAATTTTGATGACAGGTGGTCTATGAGGGGGCAAATTTTGTGGAATCGGTCATAAGCAGGGTGGCCTCTTAGATGACAGGATGTATTGGGCCTGATCTGATGGATAGGAGTGCTAGGGGGGTGACAGGAGGTGATTGATGGGTGTCTCAGGGGGCGGTTAGAGGGGAAAATAGATGCAATCAATGCACTGGGGAGGTGATCGGAAGGGGGTCTGAGGGGGATCTGAGGGTTTGGCCGAGTGATCAGGAGCCCACACGGGGCAAATTAGGGCCTGATCTGATGGGTAGGTGTGCTAGGGGGTGACAGGAGGTGATTGATGGGTGTCTCAAGGTGTGATTAGAGGGGGGAAATAGATGCAAGCAATGCACTGGCGAGGTGATCAGGGCTGGGGTCTGAGGGCGTTCTGAGGTGTGGGCGGGTGATTGGGTGCCCGCAAGGGGCAGATTAGGGTCTAATCTGATGGGTAACAGTGACAGGTGGTGATAGGGGGTGATTGATGGGTAATTAGTGGGTGTTTAGAGGAGAGAATAGATGTAAACAATGGATTTGGGAGGTGATCTGATGTCGGATCTGCGGGCGATCTATTGGTGTGGGTGGGTGATCAGATTGCCCGCAAGGGGCAGGTTAGGGGCTGATTGATGGGTGGCAGTGACAGGGGGTGATTGATGGGTGGCAGTGACAGGGGGTGATTGATGGGTGATTGACAGGTAATCAGTGGGTTATTACAGGGGAGAACAGATGTAAATATTGCACGGGCGAATTGATAAGGGGGGGGTCTGAGGGCAATCTGAGCGTGTGGGCAGGTGATTGGGTGCCCGCAAGGGGCAGATTAGGGTCTAATCTGATGGGTAACAGTGACAGGTGGTGATAGGGGGTGATTGATGGGTAATTAGTGGGTGTTTAGAGGAGAGAATAGATGTAAACAATGGATTTGGGAGGTGATCTGATGTCGGATCTGCGGGCGATCTATTGGTGTGGGGGGGTGATCAGATTGCCCGCAAGGGGCAGATCAGGGGCTGATTGATGGGTGGCAGTGACAGGGGGTGATTGATGGGTGGCAGTGACAGGGGGTGATTGATGGGTGATTGACAGGTAATCAGTGGGTTATTACAGGGGAGAACAGATGTAAATATTGCACGGGCGAATTGATAAGGGGGGGGTCTGAGGGCAATCTGAGCGTGTGGGCAGGTGATTGGGTGCCCGCAAGGGGCAGATTAGGGTCTAATCTGATGGGTAACAGTGACAGGTGGTGATAGGGGGTGATTGATGGGTAATTAGTGGGTGTTTAGAGGAGAGAATAGATGTAAACAATGGATTTGGGAGGTGATCTGATGTCGGATCTGCGGGCGATCTATTGGTGTGGGGGGGTGATCAGATTGCCCGCAAGGGGCAGATCAGGGGCTGATTGATGGGTGGCAGTGACAGGGGGTGATTGACGGGTGATTGACAGGTGATTGACAGGTGATTGACAGGTGATTGACAGGTGATCAGGGGGGATAGATGCATACAGTACACGGGGGGGGGGGGGGTCTGGGGGGGGTCTGGGGAGAATCTGAGGGGTGGGGGGGTGATCAGGAGGAGTAGGGGGCAGATTAGGGACTTAAAAAAAAAATAGCGTTGACAGATAGTGACAGGGAGTGATTGATGGGTGATTAGGAGGGTGACTGGGTGCAAACAGTGGTCTGGGGGGTGGGCAGGGGGGGGTCTGAGGGGTGCTGTGGGCGATCAGGGGGCAGGGGGGGGGGAAATCAGTGTGTTTGGTGCAGACTAGGGTGGCTGCAGCCTGCCCTGGTGGTCCCTCGGACACTGGGACCACCAGGGCAGGAGGCAGCCAGTATAATAGGCTTTGTATACATTACAAAGCCTATTATACACTGTTGCAGCGGCGATCCGGATGCCAGTAACCCGCCGGCGCTTCCGAACGGCCGGCGGGTTACGGCGAACGGGGGGCGGAGCCAGTCCCCGGCGGCTGATCGCGTCACGAATGACGCGATCGCCGCATAGCCACTCCCGCAGCCGCCCCCGCCGATGGGCGTATTGCGGTCGTTTGGGCCCAGACTTTGCCGCCGCCCATCGGCTGGGGGCGGTCGTTATGTGGTTAAACAATGAGCAAGGCTGACACTCCAGGAGTGTTTCACAGGACTAACCCTTATGACCAGCGAAGGTCTGTGAAACATGGTATTTATAGTACAAACCTCCAGAGGATGTGGCTAGGAAATTTGCATGACAAACGTATGCAAATTCCCCAGCAGCAGCAAGCTGCAAAACTGACAAAAGGTCTCTCTTCCAGAGACTTGCAGAATGCAGACCTGAACAGTGGTCAAAAAGCTGCCTACCTGCGCAGGCAGCTGAGCGGATCATTACAGTACCCCCCCCCCCCCCTCTAGGGTCGGATTCCAGACGAGCCTCTAAACTGATATTTGCAAAAGACTTTAACTGAAGACTCATGAAGATCGAGACAGCCCGACAAGGCCCAATTCCAGAGTCAGCCCACCCGAAACCGACCTCATCGGAAGGAGAAGCCACCGAAACATGCCCATCAGTACCCCAAGTCTCAGTGTAACACCCACCAGGACCGTGAATGCCAGAGAAGAAGCCATCGACACCCACGAGCCATGCCCACCACCTTCCAGGGACCGTCCAAAAATACCAAACCTGCCACAATACCCATTCGAAGTGTCCCTTTCCACAAAGCACCCACTGCTGATCTCATCCAAGGTACCAGGAAATATTTCTCCCAGGATCTCCCAGAACACTTTGAAGCTCCGCAGAGATCCCAGGAGGGCAGAACGATCACCAGGCTCACACGGAGAACTATCAAGAACCCCTATGGAACCAATGACAATTCCGGATTCAGAATTACCAGGACAAGCATCAAGACCAGGGCCTTCAGGGACCACTTCTGGGCATGCAGGCAGGCAGGCAACATCAGAACAGGTTTCCACCGAGGAAGCATCTGAGCAGGCTGGCAACCGAGACACACTTGGGCTTTCTGGGTCACAGAACACATCGGGGTACACTAGCCCAAGGGGAACCTCAGGACACGTCGAGGAACTGCCAACCTCAGAGTCCATTACGACAAGACCAAAACCAGAACCGGGCAGAGAATCATCACAAGCAGTGGTCTCAAGCACTGGACTTTCAAAAGAAGGCTTGGACTCAAACCTAGAAATCTCTGTGACAATAATATCATCATTGACTACATATGAGTGAAGCTCCACCAGAGCTGCAAAGGTAGTCAGCACAACAGCAATGCCTACTGAAGTGGGCAACACCTCAGAAGGACTTGGGGGGCAGGAGACATCTCCTACAAGTTCTGCACCCTTTGGGAGGAACTCGGAGGTCTCCAGGACATCAGACAAGACCTCAGGAACATCATTTTCCAAGTTTTCTAAGAAGGATTCTGAACTATCCATGTTACATGGCAAAACTGGAACTTTATTTTGTGGACAGGGCAGATGTCCCAGGGAAGGTTCCACCATAAACTGAGACTGAATTTCATCATCATGAGCGGAATGTACAGGAATATTTACTGGAACACACACTGACTCCCTAACTTTAATCTCACTGCACCCAGAATTCTGCGTAGCAGTCAAACTAGCTTGCAACTCCAAAACTGCAGAAAAACAGGTGAGTATAGTAGCAATACCTAGACGAGCCTCTAGGGACACCGCAGGAGACTCCAAACAAGGCCATATTAACTCATCCAGAGTACAGGGTGCAGAATCAGCATTTTCCCTAAGAACAAGAAAGGGACTCACAAATGTCAGTGCAAGTGGAGATCATGTTTTCATTCATGGTACAGGGCAGATTCAGAGAAAGCTTCTCTGGGCAAAGCAAAGAAGCTTCAGCATCAGATTCGCAAAACCGAAGCGCTGTCTCACTCTTAGATTCGGCTAACAATGTCAAATCCGAGGAGTCAGAACGCAAAACTTGCGAATCAAAAATCGCTTTAGGTTGTGAAACTGACGCTTCCATAGCGCAAACCTCCGCAATCTGCGTGGCAGACTGTAAGGCGTTCAGGACAGAAACACTGGAGCAACTGTCACCAGGCAACGGGCCCTTACAGGTGTGAACAGGGTGAGACAAAGACGCATTTGTAGTAGAAATAGCGACAACATCAGCAAAAACTTTATTAGACATATTAATTTTACTTTTGATGCTGCATAATTTAGGAATTTTCCCCATAGCAGGATCACAGATGGAAGATCTTAAAGATCTGTCTCTAAATGACAAGGGGTCCCACACATCCTTGAGAAAACTGGCACATTCATGCTGATCACAATCTGCAGGAACATCCGAGAAACAGGCATTAGATCGCATAGATTCAAACTGCACACTGTCAGGAGAGAATCTTTCAGGATTCGCACAGGAATCAACCACAGTGGCACACCCATTCATTTCAGATCGCACAATGTCAAGATTCACATGCTTTACCCCAGAAAGGCAGGAACAATCATCCGACAACGATGTCTCTTTATTGGAATCAATTGATTGGTGTGTGTGCAACTCATCCAAAATCGTCTGCCACACATAAATCACCAGATCCACATCACCCTCGTCACATTGATTGGAATCAATCAAAAGGTACATAGAATCGAGACAATCATTCAAGACATATTCGCTTTTTGCGATGTAAAAATCGCAAAAGGCTTTCCAATCAAAATCAAATTCCTCCATCAAGGCCCCAATGTCCCATGAGGCAAATGGAGGTTCAAACAAGCCAGTAACTAGATAATCTCCATATGGGTGGAGATCAGGAACCAGAACAGATTTTTTAACTGCTTTAACATAGTGTGTGATCCTACCTATAATAGGATCCACATACGCTTTGGATTGGGGCAAAAAACCCGGAGACTAAGCAACATCATTGTAAACATCATTAGGGAGTGTTTTATTCAGATGCTTGCGATTTTTAATTTTTCCCTTTTTCGCCACTTTGCATGTCTGTTTAAATGCAAGAAACGTATCCAGGCAGTTCTCTTGCATCTGCTTAGAAGCTAAAGTGGCAAGAGAAACATTGAACTGATTATCATACTGAATGGTTTTGCACATTTCAGACTTGACAGAAATAACCTCTTTATTTGTGGTTGCCATGGGCAACGAATCTTTTGGCTGACAAGCCGAATCAGCAGATTGGCCTGCAAGCACCAACTCATTAACATATGGTAATGACAGAGAAATGTTGCATAACCTAATCTGATCAGCATCATGCACTGCAGGAAAAAACTCATAGAAATAACTTGGCATGCAAGTTCCAAGCTTACGAGAAAACACATGAGCCAGAAATCTGCGAGGGTTATGTCTCAGATTCTTGTGTCTGGCATACTCATCAGCCCACACGAACAGATCCCCTTGGAAAAGATTGTAAGCAATCTGACCACTCCAAATGGAAATATTGGTGGCCTGAAATTCAGGATTTGCCAAGAATCTGGAACATTCTGATATGAACTCATCTCTGGTTTCAGAGTCCAGTATCTTAAACCTCTTACAGACACAGGACCCATATTTGACCAAATTGTACAAATCGGAAATTCCCTCTACACTGGGAATTTCGGTTTGGCTGGTCATACTGTAACAATTGTGGAATTCTCTCCGTGATCAGCGCACAAGACGTGCGCTGACACTGCGGAAATCCTCCACAAGCGTATAATTTGAGGGAACCCAGCAAAAGGTGCAATGCACCTGTAGAGGGAAATTTCTGTCGGCAGGTAAAGATGTGGAGTGCAGAGGAACAGCTCCTCTGCCTTGCCACATACACCAGATAGGAATTGCATGAAGGGAAGAAACGCAGGGCAAGATAGTCCTGAAAGAGAGAGATCAAAGCGACAGAGGGTATGTGTGTCCACCAATCCAGTGGCCACCCCGCGACGATGAACACACAACCAGGAAGACAAAGTGAGAAGGCAATCGCCAGAGATGGCGATCGCTAACAGCGACACAAGACCGAACAAGCACAGATGAGGAATGTATGTATGTCCACCAATCTAGCCGCCAACCTGCGACGGTTGACACACAACAGAAGAAACCAAGTGAGAACGCTATCGCAAGAGAAGCGATTGCGAAAGAGAATGAGCACAGGGACAGAATGTATGTATGTGCCCCAATCTAGTCCCCAACCCGCGACGGTGCACACACAACAGCAGATATGAAGTAGGATCGCAATCGCGAGAGAGGCGATTGCCAGAGGTGACACAAGGCTACAGCAAGGCAGAGCATGAGAGTAGCAAAGGCACAGCAAATCATACAATGAGAAGATAAGGAAAATAACAAACGCTAACTAAACGCGAACACCGCACTCATTCGCAACAGCGAACGCGTTTTCTGCGCGGTCTCCGCGTGATAAGCACAACAGAGACAAGCACGCCTAACTAACCACCGACAGACAAACATGAAACAGAGGACGCGAGCGCTTGCTTAACGGTTACCTCACCGAGCCTCCAGCAAGCGTTCGTAGCAGACAAGACAGATACACGAAAACAGGAGTAAGTGAGAGACACGATCCACTGCTCTTTCCGCCAGAGTGAGTGTGATCCAAGTATAGAAACAGAGCGAGCTGCATCCACTGCTCTTTCTGCCAGAGCAAGTGCGATCCAAATACAGCAAGAGAGTTGCAGACCAGAAGGATGCACAGCACTAGCGCAAGGCGAGTGCGATCCAGGCAAGACAGATCAGAAGGGGCTACCAGTAACAACCGCTGTTCCGGTTAGCACCCAGACACACAGAACGATTTCCTGTCGGCCACCGCTGGGACAGGACAATCGTAACAGACAAACAAACAGATATGCAATCCTAACTGCACTAGGGAACCTGCCTAGTGCAGTCCCAGGAATTACTCTAAGCTAAACGTTAAACAATGAGCAAGGCTGACACTCCAGGAGTGTTTCACAGGACTAATCCTTATGATCAGCGAAGGTCTGTGATATCACATGGTATTTATAGTACAAACCTCCAGAGGATGTGGCTAGGAAATTTGCATGACAAACGTATGCAAATTCCCCAGCAGCAGCAAGCTGCAAAACTGACAAAAGGTCTCTCTTCCAGAGACCTGCAGAATGCAGACCTAAACAGTGGTCAAAAAGCTGCCTGCCTGCGCAGGCAGCTGAGCGGATTATTACAGGATTATTACAAAACTGTTGTGGCCCATTACATTGTCTGCTGCCAAACGGCACTCCTCCTCCTGCTGCTGCTGTGATTAACCTCCTGATGTCTGTGTTCCCACTACCAGGGTCTACAGAATTTTGCGCTGCTGCCATGCGCCACTAGCTATTACGCCACTACAATACCTACATTTTTTGTTTAAAAAAAATTATATTTCTGAGGTGTCTGGGTTGAAATCTGTGCTGTCCCAGTTGTGTATTGGACACAATGTGGGCTTCACAACTGCTGCCCGGAACCTCCTGCTGTATGGTGTTTATTATTACAGCCGTGGTACCAACGCTAGGGACCATGGCCCGTTACATTGCCTGCTGCCACACATCACTCCTCCTCCTGCTGCTGTATTTAACCACCTGCTGTTTGTGTTCCCACCACCAGGGTCAACAATGCAGAGTAGTTCACCAGCCTCAGGATATTACCATGCAGATCAAGGGGAGTCCTACTGGGATGAGGGGTCCATCACACCTCTCAATTTCACCACCAGGGTCCACAGAATTATGCGCTGCTGCCATGCGCCACTAGCTATTACGCCACTACAATAGCTACATTTTTTGTTTAAAATATATATATATATATATATTTCTGATGTGTCTGGGTTGAAAACTGTGCTGTCCCAGTTGTGTATTGGACACAATGTGGGCTTTATGACTGCTGTCCGGAACCTCCTGCTGTATGGTGTTTATTATTACAGCCATGGTACCAACGCTAGGGACCATGGCCTGTTACATTGCCTGTTGCCACAAATCACTCCTGCAGTTGAGTTCTGTAAGGGAAAAAACACTAAGTTGGGTACAAGAGGAAGAATATGAACACACAAAAAAATGTTGGTGAAGAAGAATAATAACCAGGTGAAGAAGAAGAAGAAGAATAACCAGGTGAAGAAGAAGAAGAAGAACCAGGTGAAGAAGAAGAAGAAGAATAACCAGGTGAAGAAGAAGAAGAATAACCAGGTGAAGAAGAAGAGGAAGAATAACCAGGCGAAGAAGAAGAAGAAGAAGAAGAAGAATAACCAGGTGAAGAAGAAGAAGAATAACCAGGTGAAGAAGAAGAAGAATGACCAGGTGAAGAAGAAGAACAACCAGGTGAAGAAGAATAACCAAGTGAAGGAGAAGAAGAATAACCAGGTGAAGAAGAAGAAGAAGAATAACCAGGTGAAGAAGAAGAAGAATAACCAGGTGAAGAAGAAGAAGAATAACTAGGTGAAGAAGAAGAAGAAGAATAACCAGGAGAAGAAGAAGAAGATTAACCAGGAGAAGAAGAAGAAGATTAACCAGGAGAAGAAGAAGAAGATTAACCAGGAGAAGAAGAAGAAGATTAACCAGGAGAAGAAGAAGATTAACCAGGAGAAGAAGAAGAAGATTAACCAGGAGAAGAAGAAGAAGATTAACCAGGAGAAGAAGAAGAAGATTAACCAGGAGAAGAAGAAGAAAATTAACGAGAAGGAGGAGGAGGAGGAGGAGAACCAGGTGCCAGTGAAGAAGAAGATGATGAAGATGATGGTGATGAGAAAGAAGATGGTAAAACAGAAAAAGAAGACGGTGAAGAAAAAGATGGAGAGAAGAAAAAGAAGAAAGTGAAGACGGTGAAGAAGAATAAACAAGAAATGCAGAAAAAAAGTTTTCCATCAATTTTTTTTTTAATTACACCTATTTAATTGTGATTTTCCTTTAAAAAAATTGCTTTAAGGCCATCCAAATTCGTGATCACGACTATTACCCGATTCAATTACCGATCACGACTCGAATTTTAATTCAAATCGAATTCTACTGGTCGTGATCACGGCTGAATCCGAATTTGACCCGGACCAGAATTCGAATGTACTCAAACGCTCACCTTGCGGGACCAAACGAAAGTGAGCGGCGTCTATGCGATGTCAGTAGCGTACTTAGTATTGTGCGGTGAGGTAGTAAGGTATAAAAAGGGGCTTATTTATTAGTTTACTAATAAATAAGCCCCTTTTTATACCTTACTACCTCACCACTCTCTATTTTATTTGCGGCAAGTCACAGCGGTTATATCTGCTAGCCGCACAATACTACTCAGTACGCTACTGACATCGCATAGACGCCGCTCACTTTCGTTTGGTCCCGCAAGGTGAGCGTGCGCCAGGATCTAATGATTGGCCTGCCTACAGCCTCCCTGGAAGTGTCCTAACTGAGAACGTGACTCCCTGGTGGCCCTCCGGATTCTCCGCCTGGAGATGGATCGTAAGCCTGGTCCCTGGCCCCTAAAGGGACAAACGCTATCAGAAGCTGTGTCCTACGAGCAGCCATTTCTGAACAGGTGAGACCTATCTTTGGCAGGGTGGATGCTCCTATTTATTTGTCACTCAGAGCGTTCTCTCTTTTGCATGTTTTTACTTTCTCTACTGGATGTAGTAGAAAGCAATGTTGCTATTTTTGCAGATAATACAAAATTGTGCACTCATCAACTCTCAGGAGGATAGTGACATATGTATTGCAACAAGATCTGGATAGGATAGCTATATGGGTACATACTGTATATGGCAGATGAAATTCAATGTTGAAAAATGTAAAGTCATGCATTTTGGTTGTACCAATGGTCTAGCACCATACAAAATAAATGGGATACAAATGGAGACATCAAACTTGGAGAAGGACTTAGGTGTACTCATCAAAGTTAAATAATTGTATTTAATGCCAAGCCGCTGCAGCTAAAGCAAGTCAAATATTGGGATGCATTAAAAGGGAAATTAAAACTTGGGATGCTAGCATAATATTGCCCCTGTTTAACTCTCTAGTAAGGCCACATCTGAAATATGGAATTCAGTTCTGGCCGCATTATAGGAAAGATATTGCAGTTTTAGAACAGGCGCAGAGACAAGCAACAAAATTGATATGAGGGATGGAAGGTCTCACTACTAAGAATGGTTAGATAAACTGGGGTTATTTAGTCTGGAGAAAAGTGATCTAATAATTAACATGCATAAATACTGTACGTCAGAGGGCAATATAAAAGCTTGGTGGATAAGCTTTTTGTCCCTAGGCTTAAAGTGGACCCAAATTAAAAATACAAGATTTCAGAAATAAAATCTATTTTCTAAATTATAATAATAAATAGCAGCCTTTTTTCAGCTGCAATAATGACAAATATAAACTATTTTACATTTATTGGAGGAACCCCTCCCTTCCTTTCAAATTAAAACAAAAGTTTGCTTTCCTAAAACAGAAAGAATTTGCGATAATTCAGGTTGGAGTGAGCTCGAGATGTCTCCCAGGCACCACTGCTGAATATATGCAAATTAACCATTGTACCCTTAGAAGCTAAACACACCTCCAGAACCGCTGGAATGCAATGATGTGTCAGCTTGTTAATATGTACAGAGCCATAATAATCCAACATGCATACAGACTGTTTCGGATTGTTTGATCCTCATCAGTGCATGGCATGGATTAATTTGGCTCTATGGAGTAGGGCTTGTAAATCCGAGATAAATTGCCGGGATTTTTCTGGCAAACTGGTGGAGTAGATGGTGTCCGGCAATGGAGGAATTGCTAATGGCTGCCCCCAGTATAACCCTAGCTATGAAAAGAGAAGGGTGAAAAGCATGCAGTGAAATGATCATAGGTTTGAAGGAGTGTTTATTTATCTTTGTATGTGTCAGAGTGGTGCAACTAAATATTTTTAATTAAAAAAATGTTTGGTTTGGGTCCGCTTTAACAGAAAGTAATTTTCTACTGCATAGTAACAGAATCACAACCCTTATTCAATTAACTTTTCTCTTGATTTTTCTCACAGATAACGCTTTTATATGTTATTAATAAAATACCCTTTAAACCAAGCAAAGAAAAAACTCAAAATAAGTTTAGCATTACTTTATTTTACCAACTTTTAGTACTTTTACATTTGATAGGTGCTGGAGTTATTTTGTGGATAAGATGAAAGATGATCTCCTAGGAGACACACTGACACACATCCAATTACAAATTCTGCAGTTTAGTAGCCCTACATGGCAACCATGCAGCAAGCATGTAGTACAGCTGTATAGTGATGTAGCCAACATCAAATTCTCAGTTTGCGAACGTGAATGTACTGCAAATGTTCGCCAAATGGCAGTTCGCGGTGGGCACCATAGACTTTAATGGGCAGGAGAACTTTAAAGATAACCCGAGTTGGGATTTAATTATGCTAGTGGGGCACAGAGGCTGGTTGTGCACACTAACACCAGCCTCTGTTGCCCCATGGTGTGCCTCCAAGACCCCTCTGCGCGCCGCTATACCCCCCGCAGTGCTGGCGCCAGCACAATGTTTACCTCTGCCTGTCTGTTAGCGCGGCTCCCCTGCCTTCTCCGTATCGGCACTTCCCTCCAATCAGCGGGAGGGAAGGGACACGGGCGGGTAGCGCCGATACGGAGGAGGCGGGGGAGTGGCGCTGACTGAGACAGCACAGGTAAACATTGTGCTGGTGACACGCTGCGTGTCGCTAGCACTGCGGGGGGTATAATGGCGCGCAGGGGGGTCTTGGAGGCACACCATGGGGCAACAGAGGCTGGTGTTAGTGTGCATGGTAGCAGGCTGGTATAGCTCAGGATGCAGAGCCCTAGACGCATGGGCCTTTATATATGGGGGGGTCTCCTCCAGATAGCCCCCCCCATACCATGGACCATTCAGGCTGGTATAGCTCAGGATGGAAAGCCCCACGCGTCCGGGGTTCTGCATAGGGTACAAGGGGTTAAAGAGGCTCAGGAGGGAGAACTCACTTTTTTTTTATTATTATTATTTCCCACACTCTGATAAAAAAGTTCCAAAAAATAGAAAAGGTTTCCAGGGATCCTTATACAGCCATATTGTGACTGTACAGGGAGTGCAGAATTATTAGGCAAATTAGTATTTTGACCACATCATCTTCTTTATGCATGTTGTCTTACTCCAAGCTGTATAGGTTAGAAAGCCTACTACTACCAATTAAGCATATTAGGTGATGTGCATCTCTGTAATGAGAAGGGGTGTGGTCTAATAACATCAACACCCTATATCAGGTGTGCATAATTATTTATTAGGCAATTTCCTTTCCTTTGGCAAAATGGGTCAAAAGAAGGACTTGACAGGCTCAGAAAAGTCAAAAATAGTGAGATATCTTGCAGAGGAATGCAGCATTCTTAAAATTGCAAAGCTTTTGAAGCGTGAACATCGAACAATCAAGCGTTTCATGCAAAATAGTCAACAGGGTTGCAAGAAGCGTGTGGAAAAACCAAGGCGCAAAATAACTGCCCATGAACTGAGAAAAAGTCAAGCGTGCAGCTGCCAAGATGCCACTTGCCACCAGTTTGGCCATATTTCAGAGCTGCAACATCACTGGAGTGCCCAAAAGCATGAGGTGTGCAATACTCAGAGACATGGCCAAGGTAAGAAAGGCTGAAAGACGACCACCACTGTACAAGACACACAAGCTGAAACGTCAAGACTGGGCCAAGAAATATCTCAAGACTGATTTTTCTAACGTTTTATGGACTGATGAAATGAGAGTGAGTTTTGATGGGCCAGATGGATGGGCCCGTGGCTGGATTGGTAAAGGGCAGAGAGCTCCAGTCCGACTCAGACGCCAGCAAGGTGGAGGTGGAGTACTGGTTTGGGCTGGTATCATCAAAGATGAGCTTGTGGGGCCTTTTCGGGTTGAGGATGGAGTCAAGCTCAACTCCCAGTCCTACTGCCAGTTTCTGGAAGACACCTTCTTCAAGCAGT
Organism: Hyperolius riggenbachi; assembly: GCF_040937935.1. NCBI lineage: Eukaryota > Metazoa > Chordata > Amphibia > Anura > Hyperoliidae > Hyperolius > Hyperolius riggenbachi. The sequence continues at coordinate 156,163,616 of NC_090652.1, read as the reverse complement.
GGTACAGGACGAAGTCTGTATCCTTCAAGAAAAACATGATTTTCATGCAGGACAATGCTCCATCACACGCGTCCAAGTACTCCACAGCGTGGCTGGCAAGAAAGGGTATAAAAGAAGAAAAACTAATGACATGGCCTCCTTGTTCACCTGATCTGAACCCCATTGAGAACCTGTGGTCCATCATAAAATGTGAGTGTGAGAAAACGCGGAAAACCCGCCGCATGTGCCAAGAGCAAGGCGGCTGACTCCGCGTCCAACGCGGCGGTTTGCACGCATGGACACGCGTCGGGTAGTATGGTGGAATGCGGAAAAGCCGCCGCATGTCCTGACAGTAAAGCGGCGGTTTGCATGCAGCAGCGTGCGTTTGGTGTGGCTGTGTCTGTTAGTGCAAATAGGCAGATGGAGAGCTATGCGCGCGCGGGCCTGAACTCAGGACCTTTATACCAGCAGGGGAAGTGTCAGCTGATCAGGAAGATCAGCTGATTCCTGCAGGACTCATGATTGGCTGAATGGCTAGGGCGGGGCGGCAGAGTCCAGCAACTATATATTCTGCTGCTTGTCAGTTGCTGGTTGTCTGCCATTGCTAACACTTACGTGAAGGCACTCAGACCATAGTCAGATCCTTACAGTGTGTTTGAACTAGGTGGACCTGGGAATTCACACTTAGCCAGATTCTGTTGATAGCTTAAAGTACTAATTGAATTGTATTATTTGTTAGACCAGTTCCAGGGTGTTGAGATCAAGGCCCTCACACCCCAGACTAGGAATACTGTGTATCTTCTGTGTATTCTCTAGCATTAGAGTTGGGCCGAACGGTTCGCCGGCGAACGGTTCCAGGCGAACTTTGGGGGTTCGCGTTCGCCTGCATCAGGCGAACTTTTGCGGAAGTTCGATTCGCCCCATAAAGCTGTATTGAGCAAAAATTTTCGCCTCCATTTTACTGTCAGCAGACATGGTATTGTGAAACACACTGCTTTCAGTGCTAAAGACCCCACCCACCCTTCAAGCTAGGTCCTTTTATACCATTTGACTCAGTTGTCTGCCTACACTAATTAGTTATGGGACAGCTGCTACACACTATGCTAGGGAGATTTTAATTGGCCTCCCTCCTCCCACCTCCCTTCTACCCTTCTACCCTTCTACCCTTCTACCTATTCCCTCCTCCCTCCTGCCGGAGGGAGGAGGGTCTCTTCTGCCAGGGAATTATACTATTTTAAAAACCAGTATACATCATACCATAGCCGGGAATCAAACCCAGATCTCACTGTGTGGTGGGCACGTCACCCTAAGCACTGTACCACTACAGAAGTAAGTGAAGCTTGCCTAAAATTTAACATTTATGCTCAACGCAATAGAACCATTAGGTTGCTTAAAGGAGAACTGTAGTGAGAGGTATATGGAGGCTGCCATATTGATTTCCTTTTAAGCTATACCAGTTGCCTGGCAGCCCTGCTGATCTATTTGGCTGCAGTAGTGTGAATCACACCAGAAACAAGCATGCAGCTAATCTTGTCAGATCTTACAAAAATGTCAAACACCAGATCATACCATAGCTGGGAATCAAACCCAGATCTCACTGTGTGGTGGGCACGTCACCCTAAGCACTGTACCACTACAGAAGTAAGTGAAGCTTGCCTAAAATTTAACATTTATGCTCAACGCAATAGAACCATTAGGTTGCTTAAAGGAGAACTGTAGTGAGAGGTATATGGAGGCTGCCATATTGATTTCCTTTTAAGCTATACCAGTTGCCTGGCAGCCCTGCTGATCTATTTGGCTGCAGTAGTGTGAATCACACCAGAAACAAGCATGCAGCTAATCTTGTCAGATCTTACAAAAATGTCAAACACCAGATCATACCATAGCTGGGACTCGAACCCAGATCTCTCTGTGTGGTGGGCACGTCACCCTAAGCACTGTACCACTACAGAAGTAAGTGAAGCTTGCCTAAAATTTAACATTTATGCTCAACGCAATAGAACCATTAGGTTGCTTAAAGGAGAACTGTAGTGAGAGGTATATGGAGGCTGCCATATTGATTTCCTTTTAAGCTATACCAGTTGCCTGGCAGCCCTGCTGATCTATTTGGCTGCAGTAATAATAATCCAAACATTTGTATAGCGCTTTTCTCCTGTCAGACTCAAAGCGCTCAAGAGCTGCAGCCACAGGGACGCGCTCAAGAGGCCACCCTGCAGTGTTAGGGAGTCTTGCCTTGAACTCCTTACTGAATAGGTACTTGACCTAGCCAGGATTCAAACCCTGGTCTCCCATGTCAAAGGCAGAGCCCTTAACCAGTACACTATCCAGCCACTGTAGTGTGAATCACACCAGAAACAAGCATGCAGCTAATCTTGTCAGATCTTACAAAAATGTCAAACACCAGATCTGCTGCATGCTTGTTCAGGGTCTAGGGCTAAAAGTATTGGAGGCAGAGGATCTGCAGGATAGCCAGGTAACTGGTATTGCTTAACCACTTGCCGACCGCACGCTTATACCGTGTGTCGGCAAAGTGGCAGCTGCAGGACCAGCGACGCAGTATTGCGTCGCCAGCTGCAGGCTGATTAATCAGGAAGCAGCTGCTCGTGCGAGCGGCTGCTTCCTGTCAATTCACGGCGGGGGGCTCCGTGAATAGCCTGCGGGCCGCCGATGGCGGCTGGCAGGCTAAATGTAAACACAAGCGGAAATAATCCGCTTTGTTTACATTGTACGGCGCTGCTGCGCAGCAGCGCCGTAAGGCAGATCGGTGATCCCCGGCCAATCAGCGGCCGGGGATCGCCGCCATGTGACAGGAGACAGCCTGTCACTGGCTGCACAGGACGGATAGCGTCCTGTGCAGCCCGGATCTCCAGGGGGGGCCAGGTAGGAGAGGAAGGGGGAGGATTTCGCCGCGGAGGGGGGCTTTGAGGTGCCCCCCCCCGCAACACCCGGCAGGCAGGAGCGATCAGACCCCCCCAGCACATCATCCCCCTAGTGGGCTGCAGAGCCCACCCAGCACAGATCAGCTAAGACAGCGCTGGTCCTTAAGGGGGGGTAAAGGGTGGGTCCTCAAGTGGTTAAAAGGAAATCAATATGGTAGCCTCCATATACCTTTCACTACAGTTCTCCTTTAAGCAACCTAATGGTTCTATTGCATTGAGCATAAATGTTAAATTTTAGGCAAGCTTCACTTACTTCTGTAGTGGTACAGTGCTTAGGGTGATGTGCCCACCACACAGTGAGATCTGGGTTCGATTCCCAGCTATGGTATGATCTGGTGTTTGACATTTTTGTAAGATCTGACAAGATTAGCTGCATGCTTGTTTCTGGTGTGATTCACACTACTGCAGCCAAATAGATCAGCAGGGCTGCCAGGCAACTGGTATAGCTTAAAAGGAAATCAATATGGCAGCCTCCATATACCTCTCACTACAGTTCTCCTTTAAGCAACCTAATGGTTCTATTGCATTGAGCATAAATGTTAAATTTTAGGCAAGCTTCACTTACTTCTGTAGTGGTACAGTGCTTAGGGTGACGTGCCCACCACACAGTGAGATCTGGGTTTGATTCCCAGCTATGGTATGATGTATACTCATGTATGTATCCCCAGCTATGGTATGATGTATACTCATGTATGTATTCCCAGCTATGGTATGATGTATACTGGTTTTTAAAATAGTATAATTCCCTGGCAGAAGAGACCCTCCTCCCTCCGGTAGAAGGGAGGAGGGAGGAGGGAGAAGGGAGGAGGGAGGATAAAATCTCCCTAGCAGAGTGTGTAGCAGCTGTCCCATAACTAATTAGTGTAGGTAGGCAAATGGTATAAAGGACCTTGCTTGGAGGAGGAGGGAGGGAGGGTGGGTCCTCCAGCAGTGATGTGTATTTCACTCAATTAGGTGTTGCTCCAGGTATTAGAGCTTTTGAAACATGTTTTCTATCATTTTTCCAGCTGATAGAATGTTTTAAAACTTTGAAAGTTCGCCTCCCCATTGAAGTCTATTGCGGTTCGCGAACTTTTTCGCGAACCGAACCTTTTGCGAAAGTTCGCGAACGGGGTTCGCGAACCTAAAATCGGAGGTTCGGCCCAACTCTATCTAGCATAGTTCCAGGGTGTTGAGATCAAGGCCCTCACACCCAAGATTAGGGAACTGTATTGTCTTTGTGTTATATTCCAGACTAGTTCGAGGGTGTTGATGATCACGGAACTCACACCCAAGACTAGGGAATTGTATTATCATTTATGTTATGCTCCAGACTAGTTCCAGGGTGTTGTGACTACGGACCTCACACCCCAGACTAGTATTGCTATTACTGTGTTACGTTAGCCCAGTTCAGGGCAAATCCTTGCATATTAGCAGCAGGGCTTCCTGCAACCCAGTCTCGGTCCCTCGCCCAGGGGTCCACAGGCTATAGGAATATCACCCATAGTCAGGGGTGAATTCCTCAGGAGTCTTAGGCCGCCAGCTCTCCTGGTGGTCTTCACTCAGAGTTGTTACTGTTGCACCAAACACTTACACTCTCTCAGGTGTCTAGAGGTTAGACATATCTGATTATTGATTCCGCAGAGCCTTAATAATCGGGTATATCTGTATTCTTGGGGATACTGTGGATCGCCAAGGATCAGATTCTCTCTCTGGTTTAGGACACCGATCGTTGCAGTGAGATTTACAAGGAGGGAAAACAGTACACCTCTCTGAACAGTGTCTGGGAGGCTGTGGTTGCTGCTGCACGCAATGTTGATGGTGAACAGATCAAAACACTGACAGAATCCATGGATGGCAGGCTTTTGAGTGTCCGTGCAAAGAAAGGTGGATATATTGGTCACTGATTCGTTTTTGTTTTGTTTTTGAATGTCAGAAATGTATATTTGTGAATGTTGAGATGTTATATTGGTTTCACTGGTAAAAAATAAATAATTGAAATGGGTATATATTTGTTTTTTGTTAAGTTGCCTAATAATTATGCACAGTAATAGTCACTTGCACACACAGATATCCCCCTAAAATAGCTAAAACTAAAAACAAACTAAAAACTACTTTCAAAAATATTCAGCTTTGATATTAATGAGTTTTTTGGGTTCATTGAGAAACATGGTGGTTGTTCAATAATAAAATTATTCCTCAAAAATACAACTTGCCTAATAATTCTGCACTTCCTGTATAGCTATCTCTGGCCAAAGCATTGCCACTTCCACAGGGTGTACAGGGGGTCTGTACGCACATCGTAAGGACCTCCTGGAAACCCGGTCATGAAATTCACTGCGTTTTCTTTTGATATAAGTAAATTCACGCTACCTTAAGGCTGATACATTATCTGTCATTTACCACATTTAAGTATGTACTTTTTTACCTATTGTAATTCAAAAATCCATTTTCTCCAAAACTATTATGTCTTTTTTTTTAAATGCCCTCTTCTTTCCACTGTCCTCCTTAACGTACATGCAAATGTGGTATTCCTAGCATGTACAGGGGCTTTGCTATTAACTGCTTAAGTTGGCGGCCATAGACTTTTTTTTTCTGGACTGTGTAGCGTTTGTATAGATAGAGACAGAAAGCCCAGAGGGGACCAGAAATAAAATTAACTGGTTACAAAGCTCCGTTACAAGTGATAGGCCTCTTGAGATGACCCGAACGGTTCGCCGGCGAACCGATTTGCGCGAACTTCGGTGGTTCGCGTTCGCGGTGAATCGCAATCTATATGTGAGTTCAATCCGCCCCCTATCCTACATCCTTAGGCTCAACTTTGACCCTCTACATCACAGTCAACACACATGGTAGACAATCAGGCTACACTATCTCCTGGAGCCCCCCAGGCCCTTATAAAAGGCAGGCAGCATCAGCCATTTCCCTCACTCGTGTGGCTGCAGTAATTAGAGAAGGGAGAGCTTGCTGCAGAGACATTAGGGAAAGCTTAGTTACGCTCTTGTTAGGCTTGTTAGCTTGCTCCTTGCTGATACTTATTGCTAAAAAGCACCCCTCAACAGCTCTTTTGAGAGCTGATGTTGTTCTTGTATTTTTTTTTTTTTGTGTCCCACAGACACTTGCATATACAGCCCTGTCAGTCAGTCGCAGCTGGCCTTTGGCCCCTTGGTAATTCAATACTGTGCCACTGCCAGGCCCAGCACATTCAGTGACTACCTGTTCACGGTACCTGTGTGTGTGTGTGTGACAGCTGCACATTTGTAATACCAATCACTGCATACCTGTTCAGTGCACCTACCTACGTGACCGCACGCAGTGTTATATATTTTATACCAGTCACTGCGCCTATTCACGGTACCTGTGTGTGTGACAGCTGCACATTTGTAATACCAATCACTGCATACCTGTTCAGTGCACCTACCTACTTGGCCTGCATGCAGTGTTATATTATATACCAGTCACTGCACCAGTTCACGGTACCTGTGTGTGTGACAGCTGCATATTTGTAATACCAATCACTGCATACCTGTTCAGTGCACCTACCTACGTGACCGCATGCAGTGTTATATTATATACCAGTCACTGCACCTGTTCACGGTACCTGTGTGTGTGACAGCGGCATATTTGTAATACCAATCACTGCATACCTGTTCAGTGCACCTACCTACATGACCGCACGCAGTGTTATATTATATACCAGTCACTGAACCTGTTCACTGTACCTGTGTGTGTGACAACTGCACATTTGTAATACCAATTCCTACATACCTGTTCAGTACACCTATGTGACCGCATGCAGTGTTATATTATATACCAGTCACTGCGCCTGTTTACAGCACCTGGTGTGTGTTAGCCGCACATTGTATTGATACCAGTCACTGCATACCTGTTCAGTGCACCTACGTGACCGCACTCAGTGTTATATTATATACCAGTCACTGCATACCTGTTCACGGTACCTGTGTGTGTGTAACAGCTGCACATTTGTAATACTAGTCATTGCATAATTGTTCACAGTACCTGTGTGACCGCACACTGTTTAATATACCAGTCCGTGCATACCTGTTCACTGCACCTGTGTGACAGCTGCACATTGTATTGTGTAATATTAGTCACTACATACCTTTCACTGCACCTGTGTGCAAGTCAGTGCAGACCTTTCACTTCATCCCCCCTGATGGGGACAAAACAACAGGCAGAGGCAGACCCAGAGACAGGCCACCCGGCTGGTCTGTTCGAGGTCGTGCTGACGTGATTTCGTGTGGCCAAGGACCAAAGTACAGAGCTCAGAAGAAGTCACGTCCCATCAACTCCCAAGATTGTCAGGACGTGGTTGACTAAATTAACACAGAACACCTCATCTTCCGCAGCCACCAGCACTACTATAAGCACCACATCCACTGCATTTGACGCTTCGCAGGAGTTATTTGGTGGGGAATTAACTGATTCACAGCCATTATTGTTACAAAAAGATCAGAGCAATGCCATCTGTTCTCTCTGCCACCAAAAATTGAGCCGTGGAAAGGCCAACACCCGTGTAGGGACAACTGCCTTGCGAAGGCACATGGCGAAAAGGCACAAACTGCAATGGGAAGACCACCTGAGGAAAAGCAGCACACAAAAGCAAAGCCACCCTCCTTCTCCTCTTCCTCCTTTAGGTGCATCATCTTCATCTGCTTTCTCTCTTGCACCTTCACAATCACAGCCACCCTCCTCCACTCCGCCTCTCACCTTGAGAGGTTCCTGCTCCTCTGCCCACAGCAGCAGCCAGGTGTCTGTGAGGGAAATCTTTGAGTGGAAGAAGGCAATGTCTGCCAGTCACTCCCTTGCCCGGCGTCTGACAGCTGGCTTGGTGGAACTGTTAGCTCGCCAGCTGTTACCATAATAGCTGGTGGACTCTGTTGCCTTCCAAAAATTTGTGGCCATTGGGACACCGCAGTGGAAGATACCAGGCCGCAATTATTTCTCAAAAAAGGCGATACCCAAACTGTACCATGAAGTTGAAAGGCAAGTGGTGTCATCTCTGGTACACAGCGTTGGGTCAAGGGTCCATCTGACCACGGATGCCTGGTCTGCCAAGCACGGTCAGGGCAGGTACATTACTTACACAGCCCATTGGGTCAACCTGGTAACCGCTGGCAAGCAGGGAGTATGTGGCTGTGCAGCGGACCTAGTTGTGACACCTGCCACCCCCTCTCCTTCTCCTCCTACTCCTCCTGCTACATCCTCTTCGCTGTCATCCTCCTCCTCCTTCAACGCTCCTGATGTTTAATTCAACGCTCCTGCTACAACAGGAGAAAGCCACCAACCAGTATCTGTACAACTACAGGGAAAGGACATGCTGTAGGGAGATGGGAATGTTCTGGCCAAAGTACTGGACACTCATGCGAAATTCCTGGAGGCTCATGTGGCCGTTTGAGGAGGTGACAAACATTGTGAGCCGCAGTGAAGGCGCCATCAGCGACTTGATCCCATATGCTTTTTTTCCTGGAGCGTGCCGTGCGTAGAGTGGTGGATCAAGCTGTGGAGGAGCGTGAACAGGAACAGTTACAGGAACAGGAGGAAGAGTTATGGGATCAATTCTCAGTAGAACCAGATGTTTCCTCAACACCTGCGGCAGCACAGAGGGGGGAGGAGGAGGAGGAAGAGTCGTGTGGGGAAGAGGAGTCAGATGATGAGGAAGGTGTTTTTTTTTGTGGAGGAGGCGGAAGAACAACCACAGCAGGTGTCGCAGGTGGCTTGTGCTGCTCAATGTTCCTGTGGTATTCTTCGTGGCTGGGGGGAGGAGGAGAACTTACCTGAAATCACTGAGGAAGAGCAAGAGGAGATGGATAGGACATCTGCATCCAAATTTGTGCAGATGGCGTGTTTCATGCTGTCCAGGCTGTTGAGGGACCCCTGTATAAAAAACTCAAGGGGAATGAGCTGTACTGGGTGGCCACGCTACTAGACCCTCGGTATAAGCACAAAGTGGCAGAGATGTTACCAACTCAAAATCATAAATAAACTTTGCCTATCTTGACTGCCACCTTAAATTATAATACCCACACCTCAATGCGAGGGATCAGCCCCACCAAAAAATGATGTATAATATTGTTAGCAAAAAAAATGGGAGAGATCATAGGTATATGCAAAAATAGAAAATTCGCTTTATTGTGACACCAAATCCAATCGTGTGTAGCCAAATTAAAATCAATTAAAAGTAGCCTGTATTGAGCACACCACCTTCCGCACCTTCATCACGCACCACACACTCAACCACCCCTATCGGTACCGGTACCAGTTTAGCCGTATCTTCAGAGTTGTATGTGCCTAATAATGAAGGGCAATCGGAATCCTCTTCATCTTGCAAGCTAGTTGTAACAAAGTCCAAATAGTCTCACTACAAGTAGTTCAGTCGTTCAGTTACCATCACTGCGATGTCATCTGAACAATTCACCACTAAGGTATGGATCATTGGACAACATAGGCTCTCAGGCATCTGCTCTACCCGCACTGCTGTATTGCCGTATGGCGGGGAACGCGCACTGATGCCATGTCCTGCTAGCGTAGTGTTGCAGCCGTGAGGAGCGCTCCAGGTCACGTGATTTAGACCCGCCTAGATGTTACCAACTCACCTGAAGGCATAAAGGATGCAGCACTTGCAGAACAAGCTGGCAACTATGCTTTAAAGTGCATATAAGGGTGATGTCACAGCACAATGGAATAAAGGTACCACTGCCAGTAATCCTTCTCCTATGTCCATGCAGGCAAGGACTGGATGCTCCAGCGATCTCATGGTAATGTCAGACATGTGGACATTCATTAGCCCAATGCCTTGCCTTAGCCCTTCCGGATCCACCCTCCACCAACACCTCCACCAGCAGGTAGCCAACTACCTGGCCTTAAGTCTGGATATAGACACTCTGAGCAGCGATTAACCCCTGGACTACTGGGTGCACAGGCTTGATCTGTGGCCAGAGCTGTCACAATTTGCCATCCAACTTCTGTTTTGCCCTGCCTCAAGCGTCCTGTCAGAAAGGACCTTCAGCACAGCTGGAGGCATTGTCAGTGAGAAGAGAAGTCGCCTAGGTCACAAAAGTGTTCAGTACCTCACCTTTATCAAAATGAATGAGGCATGGATCCCGGAGGGCTACTGCCTGCCCGAAGAGTAAGTCAGTCCCCCCACACAGCATCTCTGCCTGCACGCCATGTGACTGCCTGCCCCAAGACTAAGTCAGTCCCCACACAGCATCTCTGCCTGCAGGCTGCTTGACTGCCTTCTCAGCCACCACCAACAGGGTCCAGGACTCCAGGCGGATTCCAGAAGCAGCGGCCTGCCTAATTTTTCTGCTGGACAGTCACTGTTCTGTCATTGAGCTACCTCAGCCTGACGACCATATGGGCTTGAAAACCGCTATCGCCTGCACTCTGGCCATGGTGCGCACCAGTCCAGCATGGACATCACTACACAAACAGCTGTTTGCGGTGCGTCACACAGTGAGTTTGGTCTGTCAGTGTGAAGCAGTACACTAATTACACTACCTGATTGATGTATACACATGCAAGATGTATTAAAGCACTTTAGGCCACCAATTTAGCATGCAATGTGATTTCGGCCCTTAAAACGCTGCTGTGTGTCATTTTGGATTGTGGATTGTGCATTGTGGATTTTTCCCTTGGACTTTTGGCGTGTATCCCATTCCACCATGCCTCCAGGTGTTAGACCCCTTGAAACATCTTTTCCTTCACTTTTGTGGCCAGCATAAATGTTTCTAGTTTTCAAAGTTCGCCTCCCCATTGAAGTCTATTGCGGTTCGCGAAAGTTTGCGCAAACCGAACTTTTGCAGAAGTTCGTGTTTGAGGTTCGCGAACTGAAAATTGGAGGTACTAGCCATCTCTTTAGGCTTCACAGAAAAGGCAGAGGGCCCCAACCAGGGCAGTTTCTAGGCTAAAATGCACCCGGGGCGAGGGTGTAAAAATTGCGCCCCCCCCCCGCGGAGCCAGGTATGGGTGCTTGCAGTATGTTAGCCAGGTCTAGTTGCACTCAGTATAGATAGCCAGCTATTAGGTCCCCCCAGTATAGGTAGCCAGGCATAGGTACCCCAGTATAGGTAGCCAGGCATAGGTGCCCCAGTATAGTTGCCACCAGTATAGGTTAGCCAGGTAGGTACCTCCAGTATAGGTAGCCGGTATAGTTGCCCCCAGTATAGGTTAGATAGGCAGGTGCCCCCAGTATAGGTTAGATAGGCAGGTGCCCCCGGTATAGGTTAGATAGGTAGGTGCCCCCAGTATAGGTTAGCTAGGTGGGTGCCTCTAATATAGGTAGCCAGATAAGTTTTCCCCAGCATAGGTTAGATAGGTAGGTGCCCCCAGTATAGGTTAGTTAGGTAGGTGCCTCCAATATAGGTAGCCAGTATAGTTGCCACCAGTATAGGCTAGCTAGGTAGGTGCCCCCAATACAGGTTAGATAAGTAGGTGCCCCCAGTATAGGTTAGATAGGTGCCCCCAGTATAGATTAGGTAGGTGCCCCCCCAGTATAGGTAAGATTAGGTAGGTGCCCCCCCAGTAAAGGTTAGATTATGTAGGTGCCCCCCAGTATAGATTAGGTAGGTGTCCCCCAGTATAGGTTAGATTAGGTAGGTGCCTCCCAGTATAGGTTAGATTAGGTAGCTGCCGCCCAGTATAGGTTAGATTTGGTAGCTGCCCCCCAGTATAGGTTAGATAGGTAGGTGCCCCCAGTATAGATTAGATAGGTAGCTGCCCCCCAGTATAGGTTAGATTGGTAGCTGCCTCCCAGTATAGGTTAGATTGGTAGCTGCCCCCCAGTATAGGTTAGATAGGTAGCTGCCCCCCCCCCCCCAGTATAGGTTAGATTGGTAGCTGCCTCCCAGTATAGGTTAGATAGGTAGGTAGGTAGGTGCCCCCCAGTATAGGTTAGATAGGTAGCTGCCCCCCAGTATATGTTAGATAGGTAACTGATAGATAGCTCCTTCTCTGTTCTTCCTAGAGTAGCTGGTAGGCCTTGCAACAGTTGCCAACCTATCAGTGCACTCTGCAGAAGAGAATCAGAGCCTTATTCATTCTCAGAAAAGTGACATTGTCTGTGTGCTGATATATTATACAACAATTAAAGGACCACTATAGCGAAAATTGTAACATTTTAAATACATGTAAATACATTTACAAACACATTTAAATAAGAAGTACGTTTCTTCCAGAGAAATTAATTCTCAGCATGGCCTTTATTCTTTATAAAGACACTCCCTGGAAAGGATTTATATAAAGATGCTGGCCAGCTTCCCTGCTCAATGCACACTTTTTTGGCAGTTGGACGGAGCAGCCACAATTTGCTAAGTGCTTTTGAAGATAACGAAAACCCTGAGAACCCCCCATAAGAAGATGGGCTACTCCAAAACCTATCGGTTCTCTCAAATTTCTACTACCTACTTATCACGCTGGTGCGTGGTGAGATAGCGTACAGGTTATATACAAACAATAGTAACAGCGTAGTCAGGATCACGCTAAGGTCGTTCACTAGTCAGAGCTATCAAGGTACAGAGTAGCTAGGCTAAATCGTAGTCAATAATCAAGCAGAGTCATACACATAGGTCAGATCTCAGTTGAATTGTAAGGATTAGGCAATAACGAAGTCAGGGACAGGCCGAGTCAGTACCGAATATCAGATGGCAGCGGTACAGAAGGACTAGACGAAGCGAGGTCAAGAGGCGGGCAAAAGTCGGTACACAGATAATATACAATGAGATGTTACAATAATAATATTATTACGAGAATATATACGAAAATAATAAAGACTGACTAACTGGAGTACATATACAGTATATTGTGCGCCTACACAATATATCAATGTAGCTCAGAGAAGCTAGCTATACCTAGAACCAGCGAACTGATTAGTATCAAGGCCTGTGAGTGACTGCAACCACTGGCCTTAAACACAGATCCCAATTCCCCAGAAACCACTACCCTAGTGATGTCACTTCAGTGACATCACTGCTGACCTCAGCTAGATCTTCCTCCTAAGCCTATAAGGCTTAATGGCATACACGCACGCACGTTTGGTCACACTGTGCAACTCACCACCGGAGGAAAGCTGGGGATGCCGCCAGAGGACGTCGGCTGCAAAGTCCCGCCGCTCTCCCGGACCATGCCGGTGACGCCGCGGGACCTGCCGCTGGAAGGTAAGAATGTTACACTACTATAAGTGACAGCAACATAGGAGAAAGGTAATTTATAGCTCATTTTATTCTGGAAGAATTGTTTTTGAATGTGTTTACGTGTATTTACAATTTTATGATTTTGGCAATAGTGGTGCTTTAAGTAAAATTGTACGTCATTTGCTGTGGCCTGCAGTGAAACAAACTAAATATACGGTACTTTACAAATGCTAAAAAATATATTTTTGAGAGATTTTTTAACAAAAACCTTGTGCGTTATGCGTTACACCGTCCAGCTACACAAAACTATTTGTGACATAACCTGCAAATGCAAACCTTTAGTACCGATATAATTAATGAAAGCCTATAAAAATGTCAGATTACAGGAGGAGCTAATGTACAATAATACACCACCTATCTCTGCTATCTATCTCACCAATAAAACAATATCTATCTATTGATCTAGTGATCAGCAATTATTATATCGAACTAGTATACAGCAGGGAAACTGTCTAACTACAACATTAGACAAACTCAATTTTTAGCAAAGGCTGCAGTCCTGCATCCACTCTGCCAGCAGACACAGAGTTGTGTCTCATTAGAAGATCTCAGTCAGGGGGGAATATTGGGCACTATGGGAGCACCAAATTCGATCAGTCAATTCACATGATTTTGGGTCAACAAGGTCCAAATTTGAACACTTAAAGTGGGTTGCAAAAGTATTCGGCCCCCTTGAAGTTTTCCACATTTTGTCATATTACTGCCACAAACATGAATCCATTTTATTGGAATTCCACATGAAAGACCAACACAAACTGGTGTACACATGAGAAGTGGAATGAAAATCATACATGATTCCAAACATTTTTTTACAAATAAATAACTGCAAAGTGGTGTGTGCATAATTATTCAGTCCCCTTTGATCTGAGTGCAGTCATTTGCCTATAGACATTGCCTGATGAGTGCTAATGACTAAATAGAGTGCACCTGTGTGTAATCTAATGTCAGTACAAATACAGCTGCTCTGTGAGGGCCTCAGAGGTTGTCTAAGAGAATATTGAGAGCAACAACACCGTGAAGTCCAAAGAACACGCAAGACAGGTCAGGGATCAAGTTATTGAGAAATTTAAAGCAGGCTTAGGCTACAAACAGATTTCCAAAGCCTTAAACATCCCACGGAGCACTGTTTAAGCGATCATTCAGAAATGGAAGGAGTATGGCACAACTGTAAACCTACCAAGACAAGGCCATTCACCTAAACTCACAGGCCGAACAAGGAGAGCGCTGATCAGAAATGCAGTCAAGAGGCCCATGGTGACTCTGGTTGAGCTGCAGAGATCTACAGCTCAGGTGGGAGACTCTGTCCATAGGACAACTATTAGTCATGCACTGTACAAAGTTGGCCTTTATGGAAGAGTGGCAAGAAGAAAGGCATTGTTAACAGAAAGCATAAGAAGTCCCGTTTGCAGTTTGCCACAAGCCATGTGGGGGACAGAGCAACCATGTGGAAGAAGGTGCTCTGGTCAGATGAGACCAAAATGGAACTTTTTGGCCAAAATGCAAAACGCTATGTGTGGCGGAAAAGTAACACTGCACATCACTCTGAACACATCATCCCCACTGTCAAATACGGTGGTGGCAGCATCATGCTCGGGGGGTGCATCTCTTCAGCAGGGACAGGGAAGCTGGTCAGAGTTGATGGGAAGATGGATGGAGCCAAATACAGGGCAAACTTGGAAGAAAACCTCTTGGAGACTGCAAAAGACTTGAGACTGGGGCGGAGGTTCACCTTCCAGCAGGACAATGACCCTAAACATAAAACCAGGGCAACAATGGAATGGTTTAAAACAAAACATATCCATGTGTTAGAATGGCCCAGTCAAAGTCCAGATCTAAATCCAATCGAGAATCTGTGGCAAGATTTGAAAACTGCTGTTCACAAACGCTGTCCATCTAATCTGACTGAGCTGGAGCTGTTTTGCAAAGAAGAATGGGCAAGGATTTCAGTCTCTAGATGTGCAAAGCTGGTAGAGACATACTCTAAAAGACTGGCAGCTGTAATTGCAGCAAAAGGTGGTTCTACAAAGTATTTACTCAGGGGGCCGAATAATTACGCACACCCCACTTTGCAGTTATTTATTTTTAAAAAAATGTTTGAAATGATGTATGATTTTCCATCCACTTTTCACATGTACACCACTTTGTATTGGTCTTTCACGTGGAATTCCAATAAAATTGATGCATGCTTGTGGCAGTAATGTGACAAAATGTGGAAAACTTCAAGGGGGCCGAATACTTTTGCAACCCACTGTATATTCAGGTTGAATGTAAGATCAACACAAATTTGAATACCGACACTGTTGGATACAAAACAAAGACATTGCAGTAAATCAAAGAGGCACCTGGCCCAGAATGAGACCTGCATTTGCCATATACTCCTACCCTATGGCCTGATGAAGCAGGGACATACGTGCGAATCGCGTTGCAAAGAACCTTGGAGTGTATAAATACATTTTCTATGTTTTAAATGTTAACACTTTTTTGTGTCTGCTTGGAGGAGGTAAGTCCACCACTGCCTCCCCATGTTTTAAAAGTTTTATCTATTTTTATTCTTTTGGCACCTCTGTAAACCTTACACTATTTCAGTGAATGAGTTCTTGTGGCTGAAAAGAAGTTTCAAAAATCATAGTTAGCTGCAGACTGAACTAGAGAGGTGATTGCAATAACGTGAAGTATAGCTGAAGTTCCTGCAGTCATTGTGTTGATTTTCCCCATTGTCTACATCAGCAGGAAAAGGGCAGAATTTGTTACGTTTCTACATCTACCTTCTTCTAGGATTAGTGGAAACAAAAAATTATACTTTTACTAGTCAATTAGACTCGTTTCAAAATGGGTGCTAGATTGACAGACAGAGCGTGGGGCCGTAGCTGCCAGCCTACATCCAGGTATGCGCATCCACATCCGCTTACGCGGACCCACACCCGCCTGCAGTTCTGCACATGTGCACTTGGCTCCTGACATGGACTCAGCCTATGAAAATAGGTCCCAGGGCTTTTAATATGTAGGATGCAATATAGCCTGCCAAGTAAGTCTGGAGTGGTTTCATAAGTCTCCATGCAATAAAATGATGATAAATGCTAATCGCTGATTAGTTGATTAATTGCTCTAAAAACAATACACATAAAATGGAAATGCCAAAAGAAATTTAAAAAAGTCTGGTGGAGCTTGTTAACATATTATAAACTGAAACTTGGAGACTAGTGACATAAAAATTCAGATGAGAGCTAACAAAGAGGGGATTGGGGAAACCGACCATCAAGGAGTGATATTACGATAGAAGACACAGCTTACGTATGGTATTGAAGGCCTTTGGAATTGTATGTTGTGTTTTAACTTTAAAAAAAAAAAATAATAATAATAATAATAATGATAATGTACAAGCTCTAACACAATCTTTATGGTATGTTACCTGGTGTGTCAGGCATCATTTGTACTGGTCCTATAGAAACATTGTAGATGAAGCTTTCAATAGATTTAGATTTTATGTTGAAATTTCTGGAATCATTACATGCCTGTAATAGAATAAATAATGATATAATTATTGTACACAAAATACAAAAGACAAGGCATACAGTACATTGTATTTGTGAATCTTATAGAATAGTTCACAAATAATCTAAGTAGCTTTCTGGTCCTATAAAACCCACACACCAAGTCAGTTTGGCCACTTGTACTATGCCAGTAGTACAAGGGCAACGTAAAAAAACTATCTCCTCCAAGTGTCTTCAGTCTGTTCACAAGCATACCACTGTACATTTGTAAATAGGTTCCAAGTGATCTAAAGTACAGTATTTGGTATGCTCATGCAACAGCCAGCAGTGCTAAGTTTGAGACACTCAGAGCCCTATAATCTGCAAGAGAAGAGCATTAAAAAAAGGGAGTGGTTACACAAGA